>NC_039364.1:123893703-124195854 GCF_003573695.1 Papaver somniferum
AAGAAAAACAAAGAAATGGATTACCATCAGGGTGTAGTTCACTTAATTGCTCTATTCACTGTTTACTGGTAATTGAATCAAAGCAATATAAAATGGAAATGGGTTCACTTCAGTACCAGCAAATATTTTATAAGCACAGGTTATCAAGTAATGAAATGCACCTATTGTTTTCGTGTATATGAATTAAAATAACAGACCACCATTAATTCCCAAAATTAGTGACGCCAAGAAGTAGAATACATAAAGGACAAAGAGGCAAAATATACACAAGAAAACAGCCACACCTTTTTACCCCTTCAGGCAGTCTGCGGTGATTCATCCATTGCTCAACATCACGGCGCCTAAGTTGCATATCTAATCTCCTGGATAAACAAAGACGATAAATGCTTAACAACAAAAAATTCTAGGGTTCGGATTCATCCACGGCAAAGGTTCCTATACAATTTTTATATGCAAGGACGGATGTGGTGCATTTTATTTAGTTTTAATGTTTATCTATATTACTCAAATGGGAAGGAGATGTAAACAATAAATAACTTACGAAAATTTAACAGCAGGGTTGTTAAATCGACCTCGGTCCAAGAAGTGGGTTTAAAAAATAAAATTAAAAATTAGCAAAATAAATAAATAATAATAATAGTAATAAAAAAATCAATTATTAGCAAAAAAAAAAAAAAAAAAAAAAAAAAAAAAGCAACTTGCTAGAATGAACTTAAACAACAAGATTCCATAATTAACATCGTTATACCTTCGACCAAGCGCTATGAGAAAATTCTGCATATTTCCAATCAGCAGTGCAAAAAGAAACAAGCCAAGTCCAATGATGGCCATAGTGAAGAGAACTTCCCATACAAAGTCACTAGGAACAAGATTTCCCGCCAGAGTGCTGATTTGCTATAGAAGAACAAAGGATCACAAATGCTGATTACAACTTGATAGCTGAAAGAGTAACGAAAGGAATCCAGAAACAAATAGCATTCTATCATCTTAAATTAGAATTTGATATAGGTTGGCATGTCCTACTTAATACAGTATAACAATTTCCGAAAGTCTCAGTTGAATATTATCATTGCAAGGATGACTAGATGCAATTTATATTTTCAATGTTTCATTAGGTTAGCTGTTTTAGCTAGACGGCCCCGATGGTTAGAAGATCATCTCCACCAAACATCATCTCTTGTGACTGCTTCAGAGATCACAACTCCTTACAGCCATAACAGAGCAGTAAGCAACATGAACTTCTGCATAATACAGTACTTATATTTTTATTTGTAGACTAGATTTACAGATTTGGAAGAAGTAAAGTCAATTAGAAGCATTATTACCACTCTCATTTAAACTAAAGGTGATTTCGTAAATCACTATAGCTTTAATCCAGGTAAAACTGAATATAAGAGTATTTCAACATAAACCACAGTGCAAATAGAAGTTATCAGAGGCAAAAACTGCACAAACACACGTTAACAATAAATAGTAGACATTGTACGTACCTGGAAACCCCAGAACAAGGAGTAAACATATCTAACAATGTTACTACGAACGGTAGTGATTCTAACAGCTTGCCCATAGATCCCATAATTAAAACGTTCACTATCTTTGTCAAGGCAGTCAGTAGCATTTATGTCTTTATGCCAGCTTTCCCAGCTTGGATATTTCTTAAAGGAGCTTATGTTATCTCCATTTCCACAATCTATGAACTTTTTGCAATCGTCATTTTCAAAACCAACACAAGCATCTCGAAGACACTGATTTACCCTCTGCGCATTATTTCAAAATGTTGCAGTGAGAGAATATTTGGATAGGACTACTAGAGAAGAAGATTGAAATCATCAATCAAATCAACTATGTCAGCAAGATAAAAAAAAACTACAGGGACAACATATGACACGGAGTAACATTGTAATTCAACAAAATGCCACCAACCATTGGAATTACTTCCAAAGGATCAGGATCAAAGAGGAGTACAGATCGCTAAATTTATGAAAAGATTTTAGTTCCACAATGTTTTAGAATGTGCACCAAATGACATGAAATGGTTACTTATCTACTGAAATGAAGTGTTTCAATGTAGAATAAAACAATGTACACACATAAAGAACTCGGTGTCAGGAGAGCAACACCAACCTGTAAGCCGAAAAGGTACCAACACGATCCAACAACATGCCCAGCTAGTACAAACATGAGAAGGTTAATAACAAAGTTGGCCCATGCAGTCTCAAATATGAAGCCGCTTGGAGAGCGACCAGCAAGTAACGGCAAACACCTGAAAATCCTGGGTATATACTGGAGAAGAACTGTCGCTCGTAAAAGATTTTTTGCATAATTTGCAGCAGATGATCCTACATATCGTGGTAAAACAACCAAGATCATGATCTGCAAAAGGACACAAAAATAAAATAAAATATTGAAGTTTAAGGGGAGAAAATGCAAGTGAAGGAATCATTTGGGAGTCATACTGCATTAAAACAAGTACCACATTTTGGCGCGAAGTCCTAGGATAAGTAAATACTTGAAACTTATGCAAGTTAACATAACTCAAAATAACCAATTACGTAATAATATTATGTGTGTGCGTGTGTATGTCTGTGTGCGCACAAGACCGTGTGTGTGTGTGTGTGAGAGAGAGAGAGAGAGAGAGAGAAACCTGAGGAAGAGGTAACACAACAAATAAATCAATAAAGAAGTAGCCATAAACGTAATTGAGAGCAATTTTCTTTGGCTGATCCACCAAATCTCCAGCACCCACAACTCTAGACTCCGGAGCAACATAAGCCAGCCTAAACTGCAGCATGCGAATTGTAAATGCAATTTATTGTTAACACCACCACAAATAATCCATCTGAGCTAATACGACAAATAAAATAATGTAGCATTTGATTTCCTTAGAATGATGGAGCATCATGACCCTGAAACTGTTGTTTGCCTGACGAGAAATGGTGAGAAGAGATTGTCTTTGGAAGTTTAAGAAAGCAGCAGTTGGCAGCTTGAAAAACAATAAACAACACTATAATTCGACAAACAAAGGTAAAAGTCAAAAAAATTGAAACATTATTAATGTGCTCTATGTCAAAGAGAGGAGGAAACAGAGAACCATTTCTTCATTCATTGCTAATATGCTTTTAAAAACTGGAACTACTTCTTAGAAGCCTGAAATTCAAGGAAGGAACGTAATGCAGCAGCTTCTATCTTGGCAGCAAAAGACAGGGAAGAAAAGAGGGAGAGAACTTTGGCATATTCTAATTTTTGCAATAACCAAGACCATCTGGGGAAAAAGGAACCGACGAGTGATGGAAAAAAAGCCTAGTTGGGGGCTTTCAGGACATAATTAATGAAGTCAAGGCTGCAGTTCTTTGGTTGTCGGTTATGTCCCCATTTTCCAGAACCTTCCTTATGACCATGCGTTAAACACAGCTTACCAAAGAATTCTAGTTCCATGAAACAAGTGGTGCTGAACATATCCATAAGCAAGAAATATGATCTTACATAGCAATGGAAAAACATGTTACCTGAAGAATCATGTGCATTGCATAAATTAAGTCAGTTACGCTCCTCACAACTGCAATTGTTATTGCCATACGCCAATCAAGAACTATACATTTAAACTCCTGCTACCATATACAGACAACAAAGCAGACAATATGTCAAGAAAATGATGCATAAGATCAAGACAAAGAGCATACAGGATAACGTCATGTGATAGTGAGATAATTGTTTCCGGAATGGACCATCAGTGTAGCCATTAAATTGGACCTTGCACTCAAGGTCCATTCCAGATACACAACCTATCTGACTGTCACATGACCTTGTCATTGCAGTAGAAAATTAACCTATATCTGATGACCAGTTTAATGTGTAAATGACTACTCATTGTGGTGGAAATATGAAAATGTTACCGTTAAACATTTTGCCCTTTCTATGCTAGATATAAAAGTAATTTTATTTTTTTTGCTGAATAAACTTAAAGATTGTGGCATTTTTAAAATCAAGCGAAGCAACACATTTGTGATATTTATGCATTCTAACTTGCGAAGGTAAAAATCTTGAAACAATTTCTATGGAAACAAAAAAGTATTTAATTTCTTTGTAGCAAAACGAACTCTATGTACTTGTCGGGATTGGTGACACTAACGCCCGTTTTAGCCATCAGAGCAAGAAAAGTTCAAGCATAGTGGACTATTTGTATAAAGTATACCAGAAATTACAAATGCCAACCAAATGAAGCTTTCGGCAAGAAAAGAAACCTATTATACCTCTCGCACTGACAGCAACAAGAAAAACAACGGATCTACAAAAATTGCCACCAAGCAAGATATGACAAAAAACTTGTTCCACTGTTGAACAACTTTAGCATGAGGATTCATGATGCCAGGAATATATGAATAAAGAAAGTTATAGAATCTCCTTGCCCAGCCTTTGATATCTCTCTGAGCAAAACGCTGGAACTGCAAAAAGAATCACATGCAAATTTTTGTCATCCCGTTCAAATGTTTAATGTTGATGTTGAGAAACAAAAGAATTGCAAACAATAAGGAGAAAGATAAAAGTGTTGGTCAAATGACCTGCACGTACAAAGGTATTAACCTTTTTGGATCACCTCCATTAATGTATTTTAGGAATGAAATAGCTATAGTTCTACGATTGACGACAACCAATTGTCACGTCTCTAAGTTTACTTTCTTCAACATGTCAGTGTCACATGCAGATCAGTTGACCACCCTTTATTTCTCATCCGATCTGCTTTACATAATTTAGTCAACTGACTCAATGAAGCTAAATGTCAGTAAAGTTTTCTTTAGCAGTTACTTGGTTTACTTCCATCCATGTGTTTACGGAATTATTAGTTACAAAAACAAGTCAAAAGACCATGTCCATGAGGCAAGAGGTGTTATTTGACAAATGAAGAATCAAAATTTTAGAATCCAACTGTTAACGGGCAAATAAAAGGAAGTGAATCATGCTGTAGGAGGGAAGAGAATTACCCTTAGGTCGGAATGAGGCTTTGAGTTTCCCCGCTGTGCAGCTTTCTTATAAGTTGGGCATGTTGTGCAGTAAGGATCATTACACATCCCTAACTGCCCAGACTTCATTAAATGTTCATTTGTGGTGGAATGACTGTGAACGGGAGAATCTTTTTCATCTGTGTATTTGAATGAAGAATAGTCTAATGCCAAGATGTTGGGTGTCGTGGGGCCAGTCAAGTTTTTCATTGGCAAGAAAACACTATCGGGCTTCTGATAAGGGTTAAGAGGACCACTCATATGTACAATTGGAGGAGCTCTTCTTCCACCTCCCAAAGGACCAGTATGAAAGACAGGGTGGTTTTCATTAACAAATGAATCAACTGAATAAGGTGTCCTGGACATTGATGCACTTCGGGTCCTGACGGTGAACTCTGGCAATTCGACATCCCTAGATGTGTATGACGTAGATTGAGTATCCCATAGCATGGGTTTGTCATCTCTCTCGGCATTGTGTTGCCCAGACCTGCAAAGAAAGAACACAAAATGGTTTATTCAATAATTATGAACAGAATTTCTGATGGTGGCTTTGCAGAATTTGCAACCCAAGTGCTGCCAGTCAAAAAAAAAAAAAAGACAAACACAATTAATATGATCCAAAAATAATGCATCTCTACATGTTCTTCAGTCATTATCTGAAGAACAAAAATCCACTTGTTGCCTTGAAACTGTCTTCCCCTCAAACAAATTAATTGCTAAGCCAAATGTGTCAGACTTCAATTGACTACTGTTTAATTTGTTTTCAATTACTGTTTGTTTTGTTTTCAATTAACAACCACAAACAACGAAACAACCCAGAAATTTATCAGAAGCTTGCAGCCCCAAAAAACTAAACGAAGAATTCCATAAACATATTATTATCTTAGTTATTTCCTTAAAAATACAAAAGAGTTCAACAGAACTTACACAGAAGAAAAACCAAAAAACACAAGCAGCTACAGGTATACAGAATTGAATGAGATAAATACTATCCCATCCTGCCACATATATTATTAAGTAAAAAACCTAAATTGAATTTTCACTACAGAGATAATCTAAAGATATAATTATTATAAAAATACAAAAGAAATAAGTTAAATGACTTACATTTTTAAAAGATTAATAAAAAAAAACCCTTTTTTTCTTTTCTCAAATCCTCTTCAAACCTATCGATTATGTATGCAACGACAACTTCTGCGGAACCAAAACGATCGAGAAGTGACAGATTGAAGATCTCATTGAAGTTCGACTGAGGTGATAAGAGTAACTCAGTCAGACAGACAGACAGACAGACAAGAATTTCTATGAAGAATTGGTCTGAGGAATCAGAGACCAGAAGCAGTATTATAATTTATAAGAATGGTTTAATGAGTCAACAGTCTAGGTCGTCACAGACGCCGAAGTCTCAAACAAAGACTTCTATAATACTAAAGACTTTTGTAAAAAATTTGTTCACTGTGTAACCGCTGGATTTCCTCTCCCTCTTTGGCAATCTAGTTCTCTGTTAAATAGGTGTGCCAGTTTGTTTAATCAATATTGTAAGTCTGGATGGTCCTGTGTGTATGTATATAAGAGTGCAAATAAATCTGTTGATGCTCTAGCTAAAGCAGTTCGCATGTTTCAACTTTGTGAGGAATGGTGGTTACATCCACCTGAGTTGCTAACTTAGAGTTGTCAATTTATAACCCGGCTTGCGGGTTGACCCTAACCCGGCTTGTTTCAACCCGGCCCGGCTTGGCTTGTTGTCTAAACGGGCCGGGTTTGGGTTGGCATATACAACCCTACTAGAAAACAAGCCGGGCTAGGGCCAACCCGCGGGTTACCCGTCAACCCGTCAAAATTAATAAATATACCCCTCAATCCCACCAACTCTTTAAAATCCATGATTTGCAAACATATATTAGAATTAGTTAATTTTAAATCAATAAATAAAGCTAATTTTGAATCTACCCAAACAAATATAACAATTTTTAGATTTTAAATAATCAATCAATAAATTAAATTACAACTTAGATTCATCAATCACATATTTATTCGGGATGTCCTAAATTGATAAAAGGACTAGCATAATTTAAACAGTGAGTTAGTCTTACTCACATTAATTTAAACTTATAAAATGATAAAAAAAAAGTAAAATGCTTAGTTGATGTTAGGGTTCTCTGCCTAAGAAAACTAAAGCGCCGTAACCGGCTATATCGTTGATTAAGTGGCAATAAAAACGTCCACTTTACAACTCAGTGGTGGGGCTTCTAGTTAAACACCAAATTGACCTAGGTTCTATCTTTACTAAATGAATAATCCTAAACAATCCTAAATTTTAAATTTAATTTTTAAATTGATAACATTAACAAGCCAACCCGCCAACCCGTCAGGGTTGACCCGTCTAGGGCTAGGGTTGGGGTTTTGAGCTTGTTCGTGAATAGTACTAGGGCTAGGGTTAACCCTAACCCTAGTACAGGTTGGCAAGTTAGGGCCGGGTTGACCCTAGCTTGCCCGTTTGACAGCTCTGTGCTAACTCCTCACTTAGCCTATGATGTAAACTGTCTTTCTCTGTAATATAATTTTGGGTTCTGTTCAAAAAAAAAAAAAAAAAAGACTTCTAGATCATTTTGATCGTGCTGTTGTACACCTCAGTTGTTCAAACTTTGGTAAGTTTTGTTCTATGCGGCCAAGGTGGTACCGCAATTTATGGTTGTGTTGTAGGTGAATATTTCACTTAGGGGAGTCCAAATCTGTTCACACTCCTCTAATGAGTGTATATTTCACATATTCTTTTGATTGGTCGATTATTTAACTGATGGTCCCATTATCCTCCATGTTTAGAACCACGATCCTCGTTACATAACTCCCTAAATTAAATCAAAGATAGAAATTGAAATGTGAAATATACACTCGTTAAGAAGTGTGCACGAATTCGCTCTCCACTTAGGGTAGGTAGATACATAAAGACACGTGGATGCTTTTTTGTCGAAAGGAGATCAAAAACTAATTGGATGTAAGTAGTCGATTTTGCTAATTATTACGAATTAATTTTCCTTTCTAAGAGCAAGTTTAATGGGAATGCCTAAATTTTCAAATTTGGCAAGGACAGGTAGAAATTGTTTTTTACTGGTCACTGTAGCCCTGTTTGGGATTGTTTTTGTTCAACAAAAGTACTTTATAATCAATTTGTAACAAACTTTTTTAGAAAAAACCTGTTTCCGAAAGAAGAAAAAAAAGTTTAAAGTGTTTTTCTCCAAAAGTATTTTTTCACAAAATTGGTTAAAAAGGCCAAAATTAACAATTCCTGGGTAAAAAAGACATGTAAAATTCAGATATTTTTTCTTATTTTTAATTTACATCAGGATGCATCCAGTTTCATCCTCGCTCTTTTTTAAGTTTAATCCAGGATGAATCCAGTTTCATTCTTGCTCTTTTTTTTGTATTCATTTCACCCATACTAATTTTCACTCGTCCATTAGAACCATGTTTTAAAAATATTTGGACAAATGACCCATTTTCCTTTTAGGGCAACTTTTAAAAGCAACCTAGGAGTAGTTTTTAAAAATTATAAAAGCATAAACGTTGGTTCAGTAATCAAAGTTCTTAAATATTGATTAATCGATTCTGTATTTTAACCTTGTTGTTTATATTGAAATGACAAAATTCTCAAATATTTGTTTATATATAATAATTTCAGTAATCAGATTTTTTTTTTTGTATAAAACGGGTACCTACCTCAGTTGGTCATCCCCGTTCCCCAAAGACTCATGTGTTCCAAGAAGTCCCAGGTTCGAGCCCCCAATGACGTAATATTGCAGAAATTAACATGGAAGGTAGAGTTAGTTTGCCTCCCTTGTGACACAATCTCAGTCCCCCATCCGCTTCGGCTCCTTTGGATAAGTTAGCACATCAACCTGTTCAATTGATGTAGTAGTATGTTGTTGGAGCTTAGCTTGTTAAGCTTCCAACTAGCTAATGTAATCCTTTTTATCTAGTAATAAAATTTAAATAATAATAATAATAATAGTTTCTATTTATTTTATTTATATAATAATAATAAATAAATTTTATTTAGTTTTAGTTTTTTTATTTATTAAAGATAAAAATTAAAATATTAAATGAGTAAAATACAATTAAGAAAATATTTTGTATATTTCTTTAAACAATATTCAAAATTGAAAAATATATTTATTATTAATAATATTATTGGATAACAGTTATTACATGAAACTAGTTGGAAGCCGAACAAACTAAGATCCAACGAATACTACTACATTAATTTGAATAGGTTGTCGTGTCAGCCTACCAGCGAGCCTCATGAGGAACCAGCCAAGGGAGCCGAATCGGATAGAGGGGACGATTATGTCGCAAGGGGGGCAAGCTAACTCTAACTTCCATGTCAAATTCTGCAATACTGCGTCATCTGGGACTCGAACCTGTGACCTCCTGAAACGCATCAACCTTTGAGGAACGTGGATACCGGCTGAGCTAGCTACCGATCTATTTAATAATAATTTTCAAACAATGTCTGTTTTGGTCACTAGCCACATCAAAAGCACTTCAAGATAACAATTTACCAAACAAAATTTACAGTTTATTGGTTCCACATCATTTTACATATTATAGTGTACTAAACGACTAACTACTTTATTTTTACAGCACGGGGCAATTAAAAAAAAAAACAATTTTGTAAAACTTACAGTAATAGCAAACTCGCCTTTAACCTTTTCCCAGCCTAATCTCATAGTCACTAGGGTTGTGAAGTATTGACTTGACTATTCTTAAAGATCGTGTCTGTATGATTAGTATTATTTATTTACTTTGCTAGATAATATCAAATTTCATTAAACAAAAGAACTATATCAAGAAAATTACAGAAATACCATTTTTGTAACACGGGAAATGAAAACAAAAATAAAAGAACTAGTTAAAAGGATCAACTAGTTAATCAAATTTGTAGTATGGTAAGTCTGGTACTTCCATTTTTCTTAAGAATATAGGACTATTGTAGTAACTCCTCTTTTCTCCTTTTGCCAGACCAATACCCTTCTTTGCCAATATGTCAGTTGAGAAATTAATCTCCCTGTAATTATGAGAGAAGTACCGTTCATGAAGAGAATTTTTGATCATATTCCATCTAATAGTAGTACAAGCCCACCAAGGGACATCCCCTGACTGGAAAGTTGTTATAGCTATTTGAGAATCAATTCTAAAACAGATTTTAAGGAGGTTGTTACTCACTCCCCATTCTCCAGCACATATAATTGCAAAGATTTCAGCCATGAAGTTTGTAGCAAGACCCAAACCTCCTGACATTGCAAATATAAACTCTCAAGTCCCCTGTATGCTTATAAACCCATAACCTGCTTCACCTGGATTGCCACTTGAAGCTCCATCACAACGGGTTAAAGTAAAAGAAGGTTCAGGAAGGTAGAAGAAGATCTTAGATATCTTTGTTGTCTTCACCTTCCTATATTTTAAATCAAAGAACTTCAATATCTGCAAATCATAAGAAGAATCCCACATAGTTCTTGTCGTTCTAACATCACATTCTCTGGTAAACTGAATAACCCTCTGCTTAAAAGCATTCATATTAGGATGCTCCTCTTCATAAGTTATTTTGTTCCTCAAAAACCAAATGTCTCTTAGGGTAACAAGAGCTGCAACTCTCCACAGTTCTTTTACAGCTAGGCTTTTGTGTTTAGCAAAAGTTAGAATGTATGATTAGTATTAAAAGCTTTGTAATAACCTGTTTTAGGTTATCGTTTTTATCAATAATAAACTGCAGTTCTCTCACTTTCCTTATTTTCATTTTAGTTATGAGGCTAAAAATTGATGGACGGGTTATTCAGCAGGGTATGATATGCAGTTTTAGTTTGATATCAAGTTTGCATACTTGATACGTGGCAGTCATTCTGCACCCATCATCTTCAAATAAATTAGCAGTTCTGGAAAGAACTCTGATGATTCAACTACTACAGATGAGTGCGATGCCAATGCCTGAAGCACTACATGTGTAACTTGATTAAAGATGGTGACAGGCTCACCTCTTTCAGAATGGTCCAATGGTTTAATTAAAGTTTTTATTTATTTATTTATTTTTTTTAAATTTTGTGCAAGATTTTATTCATTTGGTTTTATTTCCTATGTAAATACTCTACAAGATATTGATCGAAGACATAAAACTATCAAACTTTAATCCTCGATAAGATGAATCAAAAGACATTTTTCTAGAATAAGCATATGTATCATCAACTTAGTATGGGATCTATTAATGGTCTCTTACATAATTATCATCATCAAAAGAGAGATGAATGAAGGCTGAAGTAGTTGCTTTATATGATTCAACCTAACAATCGCTCCGAAGTGGATATAAACTTTGTTGCATATTATCTCAACACCCTAATCATCCAAAATTGCTCCTGACCGTGCAAGGTATGGGCGTACTACCGTGACATCCCTTTTTATAGTTTGATTATATTATTATATACTGTGCACACAACCTATTACATTATTATCAATAGAAGAAACGATAAATATTATTAATCCGTTACGGTTTTGATCATATACAAAGACAAAACTATGGCTACGCTAATGTTTGTTGTAAGACACCCAAGTTTCCACAAATTACTCTGTAGTAGGGAATTTTGTAACTAAATTTCCAAAATTAATATATAAGTTAATGTAGCAAATTATCTTTAGCCCAAGTGAATATATATCTTTAGTTCCGTCATTATCAGTTGATTCATTATATATCCCGGATCAATTACCTCAAATACAATATATTGAATCCGAGATGTGTTACTCGAGCAGTAAGATAGATTGGAAGAGGTCAACTGTAAGATTAGCATGTTTGAGTGTCAGTGGATTGTCACCAAGTAACTTTTCTTTTACCAACTAATTAATAAACTGATTGGTCGTCCACTTGCGTAAGTAGGATAATCTTAAGAAATTAGATTTTAGGATCTTAAGGAAGTTGAATTTAGGATCTTCGGAATATACGTCGATTGTGATGATCAATTCTATTAAGAATAAGGATCATACAATGTGTAGTTGGTCTATTTACGAACAAATTTCCCAATCATCAGCAGTTGTAATGGTTCCAGATTATTGACAAGTCTTCCACCTTATCTTTTGAAGTGCGACTTCTGCTCTTGTTTTATCACAAGACAATGAAGTAAATGACTATCCTTTATTCTATTGTTGCGGGTCCGACATTCAAGTAGATGAATAAAGCACATGAAAAATGAAAACCTTGAGCATCATAAACTTTGCTTGGAAGCTCCAAGTTGTTGATGTTTCTTAATGTGACCTATTCGGGTTGTAGATGTAGTGGTAAGTTGGCTAGGGTGGTTGGGTTGTAGATGTAGTGGTAAGTTGGCTGGGGGGTGAGAATGAAGATAATACGCCGAACTGGAATTTCAAAAGCTTTAAAAACATTTTTTTGTTTTAATGAAAATTTGTTTTTTCTTTTTCAATATCCAAATGTTTGCGAAGGTCGGCTATTTACAATTTTGAGTACTACTACTACCTCTATAAGTCTTCTATGTCAGTTTGGAATATGGTTGATACACTAATATTGCAAGAACAATTTATTCTTTTAGACCAAGCACTATGGTGCCTCTTTTCCCTACCCTATCCTTCATAGATAGAGAAAAAACCAAAACTGCAACCACTATGGTCTTCCACATCCCTATATGTGTACGGATATCCCTCCCTTTCTCTACAAGGAGGATCACATCTAATCGGGGAGGATCGCATCTAATCCGGGTAGTAGGGAAGGGAAATCACACGGCTACTCAGTTTCCATAGCATTTTACAGGGCTACTTAGTTTCCGTATCTGATTTTTAAAGTTTTACCTTAAAACTTTTTTTTTTCACTTTTTTTTTTTTACTAAAACTCCTTTTTTACTTATTATATCTCCTTTTTACCTGTTATATATCCTTTTTTTACTCTAAAATATCTTTTTTTACCTATACAAATATACTCTTACTGAGAGAAAAAAACGACAACTGAGTAGCCGTGTGACACTATTCATACGTACGGCTATTGAGTTTCCGTATCCTGTATAAGGAAGGGAAGAAAGAAAACCATAATGAGGAATTGGTAGAGTCTTACCTGTTGCAGGCCATCACTCGATGTCGTAATCCGACCTTTCCCTCTCCGATCCCATATCAGTTTCAGAATCAATCACCATGTTTATGTCCCTTCCCTTCATTTGAGGATAGGAAAGGGATTCCCTGCACCTGTGCACCATGGTGCTTGGCATTAGAGATTCCTTTTCTAAGAGAAAATACCGTACTTACCTCCGCATTTCCTCATAACTCAAGTTTTTTACATCCTCACATCAAACAAATGACCTACTCAAAAAATTTACTCTTAATGCTCACATCCAACAAATGACCTACCTCAAAAATTTTACTCGTAACCTGAGTTTTAAATGTTAGATGGGGAAATTAGGCTCAGGCCCAACCCATGGATAACCCATAATATGAGGCCCTTAATTAAAAAAAGTTTAAATCTAGGCCCCGAGTTTTTAAAAGACCTTGATACCCTTATGCATATTGTCAAGCCCATAATTAAATAAAATTTAAATCTAGGCCCAAAATTATTAAATATAGGCCCGAAATTATTAAAATACAGTGCGAAGGTGTAAACAGAAGTTACACATGCATATGGCATGTGTAACCAGAAGTTACACATCCTTATGATATGTGTAATGCAAAGTTACACTTGTATATATATGCAAATAAATAGACATCAAAAAAAAAACACAAAAAAAAAAGTTATTACTTTAATATTCATTTACAATAATTTCTTAGCATGTGTAACTAGAAGTTACACACGCATCTGTTTAGTGTAATTGAGAGTTACATATGTGTCTATCTAGTGTAACTGAGAGTTACACATGCATCTGACTTGTGTATTCAGCGTCAACTCCAGTTCCAGCGAGACCATTACCACGTTTAAGCAATTAGCTTTTATGAAGTTATCTAAAACCTGAAATATAACAACAAGCAATCAGTATTTATACGATTAAAATGAACAGTACATAAAACAATGTATATTTCAGTTTCACAAGCATCTGACTAGTGTAGCTAGCGGTTACACATGCATCTGAATTGTGTAACTGAGAGTTACACATGCATATAACATGTGTAACTAGGAGATACACATTCATCTGGCTAGTGTAGCTAGCAGTTACACATGCATATGACTAGTGTAATTAGGAGTTACACATACATATTGATATGTGTACCCAAAATCAGTATGTGTAAGTAAAAGTTACACATCTAATTAACATGTGTAACTTGCAGATACACATGCATCTGAATTATGTAACTAGGAGTTACACATGCATCTGACTTAGATATGTCAACATAAAATCAGCAAATCCATCTCTAAATGAATAACACTAGCAAAAACGAGAGGTGACTATCAAGCAATTACCAGTCATAAAATAATACAGTTAACCTTGCAAGTGAATGAGAAGCTCTTAATTAAGATATCACTGCTTCAGCAGAAAGTATTTACATGAAAATGTATATTTCAGTTTCACAAGCATCTGACTAGTGTAGCTAGCGGTTACACATGCATCTGAATTGTGTAACTGAGAGTTACACATGCATATAACATGTGTAACTAGGAGATACACATTCATCTGGCTAGTGTAGCTAGCAGTTACACATGCATATGACTAGTGTAACTAGGAGTTACACATACATATTGATATGTGTACCCAAAATCAGTATGTGTAAGTAAAAGTTACACATCTAATTAACATGTGTAACTTGCAGATACACATGCATCTGAATTATGTAACTAGGAGTTACACATGCATCTGACTTAGATATGTCAACATAAAATCAGCAAATCCATCTCTAAATGAATAACACTAGCAAAAACGAGAGGTGACTATCAAGCAATTACCAGTCATAAAATAATACAGTTAACCTTGCAAGTGAATGAGAAGCTCTTAATTAAGATATCACTGCTTCATCAGAAAGTATTTACATGAAATTTTGTTCAAGATTCTTTAAAATATTTACATGAAAATGATCTAAGCGAGTAGATGATTGTAAATCTAAGATCTGATTTTGACTCAGATAAGTCAATTGAAACGAATTTGAAGATTTAGATTTTGGAAATCCTAAATTACTTTTCTGAAATTGCTTTTCTAAATCAATCAACTAAAATCACTTAATCGAAGTACTACGACAAGAGAAAATGAAATTAACTTACCTTATACTTCGTTTGCTGATGATCCGTGTGTTGAGGTTGCAGAGATTTGAAGTTCGCCAATGAATTTTTCTAAAACCTAGATTCAAACGAAGAATCAATCAAATCGTCTGAGCCTGATTTGTGAAGTAACTGATGATAAGTTGTTAAATTTATAGATTTAGGTTTGTTGATTGATTCTACACTGATATGATTCTGCTCTACATCTGCTTAACACTGATATGATTCTTCTCAGATTTAGGTTCGTTGTTTTCTTCGGTTTGACGAAGGAACTCTAATTTATTTCAGAGCAGAGACGAGAGAGAGAAGTGAGACAACACGAAAATGAAAATGAATCTGGAAATGAAACATATAGCCTATTTCGTTAGGTATATATACTAAGGGGTATTTTTGGTATTACGAATTTTTTCCAAACCCTAAACTTTATTAACAAGCCCTGAAATCTAAAGTTCTAGGCAAAAAAAAAAATATTAAAAAGTGAAAGTATGGAGTTGATAGGGGAAGATCCATTTAGTGGGGCTTCTATATATTTGACCCATATAGTAGGGGTTCTAGTATTTTTCACTAATATAATAGGCCCCTGATAATATCGACCGTTTTTCTTTGACGAGATTTTATAATTAAACTCGCCTGAGTTTTGTTTTTGGTCTTTTAAAAGAGATGAAATACAATGTATTTCAATAGTTTTCAGATTCTGAGAAGTTTTTAGATTCCGAAAAAGTTCAGGAAGAGTAGACAGTCACTTAGTACTATATAACGCTCTTAGGTTGTGCTTCCTCTGCAATATTCTGCCCTAAAAATTCGGTTAAACTTCAAGCTCAAATTTCTCCAAACACAGTTCGTTGTATAATGGAGGGTGATGAATCCAAACAAAATTTCGGTTTTCTTAGTAAGAAACCTTATGATCCTCCTTCATGGGCTCTTCATCTTAACCCACTCCCTTCTCATGTCTACTCTCTTGCTCATGTAATCTCTTCCTCTCTGTGATTTTAATTTGCTTTTATGTTTTTTTTAGTTCACTCCTCTCAAAACTCAATGAGATTTTAACAGTTTGTTCTTCTTATTATTATTATCAGACCCCTACTCCTATTCACAGATGGAATCTTCCCAATCTGCCGAAAGATGTTGAAGTATGGATAAAGGTATTCGGATTCTGCTTTATTTTCAATCAAATGCAACGAATTTGATTAATCTCAACTTCAACTTATTTCAAAAAGAAAAAAAAAAATCAATCAATTTTAGTAAATTTGATCATACTTGTTGGAGATTCTTCTAAGTTTTTCTTAATACACTGATAATCAATTACTATATATTCAAATTTCCATTAAACCATCGAACTGCATAATTTTCCATTGCAATTTCTTTCAAATTAGAAGATAATTTGAGGAATTGGTGACGTCCTAAGTTTCAGCACAACAATAACAACCTTTTAGAAGTTTAGAACTCTCCTCGGCCTCCCACCGCGACAACTTATAACAATTGAGCATTATTTAAGAGATTTTTTGAGAGCAATCTAAACACAACTTTTATACAGGTCACACGAGGGTTTGTGACGGTTAAACTATTGATTTTTTTTTCTATCTAATTTTAAAGTTACCATTCAAATCAATGCCCAGGAAGTAAATTTGCATAGGTTTATCGTTTCGTCAGCCTCCCACCACGGTCATCTAATTTATCGTTCTTTTCAATTTAACTGATTTAATAGAAATATCTCAAATTATTCAGAGAGACGATCTTTCGGGAATGCAGTTGAGTGGTAACAAAGTCAGGAAGCTGGAATTCTTAATGGCAGATGCCGTAGCACAGGGTGCAGACTGCATTATAACCATTGGAGGCATACAAAGTAATCACTGTCGTGCGACTGCTGTGGCTGCTAGGTATTTAAATCTTGATTGCCATCTTATACTCCGTACCTCTCAGGTTAGCCACTTTTCATTTCTCAGTCTGTAATTTGCGTTTCTATTTGCGTTGATTGTCAATTGTTTTTTGGTAAGTTCTTTTGTTTAATTTGCCTTGAAATTCTTATAGGCAATAGTGGACAAAGATCCTGGATTGGTTGGAAACCTTCTTGTTGAACGTTTAGTTGGAGCCAATGTTGAACTTGTCTCAAAGGAAGAATATTCCAGAATTGGAAGCGTGGTTTGTCTTCTCAACTAATTGCTCACTTTCAATTAGTAGATATGAAAACTAATTTGGTATCCCGTATTGCCAAAATCATGGGAATGCAGCATTTTTTACAGGATACTGAAATACTTATTAAAAGATAGTGAGTGGACAATATTACTGTATGAAGTATGGTTGTTGGATTGCCACTTAATTGTTCAGATATTTAGTAGGTTAAAAAAAAACGTATTTGTTGTCCCATATAACTTACCAAATGTGTGTCCCGTGCTGTCAAAATTAACTAATGTACCCGATAATTCAAACACCACTGCCGCATTGTAGACTAACTTGCTAGGCTGTTGTTCGTTTACTTTCTAATGAGATTGTCCCGTCCTTTTTATGCCCTAGGCTCTTACTGAATTGCTCAAGGAGAGATTGATAAATGAAGGGAGGAGGCCTTATGTAATTCCAGTTGGTGGATCCAACTCCCTGGGAACCTGGTGAGAAATGGTTGCAGATATCTTATTCCCACTTTTTCTTAACATTGTTCTAATGCGTATGATATTACATTACATTTCTGGCTTCTCTTCTAGAAGCAGCATCTCTCTTGTTTTCTTTTACCGGTTAATCTAATATTTAAACTGTGGGGGTCATTAATTCTGGAATCAAAAGAAGTATATTCATGTTTGTTATCTCTTGGTAACAAAAGGTTAAGCAGGTTTTGCAAACTGCACAACTGGCAGTTTAGTCGTTTTTTCCTTTATATTTGGCTCATCAATGTTTTTCCAGTAAGATATCTTGGAGTCAGTATACTTCCAGTGTGAGAACCAAAAAAAGAATCAAGGATACTCTTGTGTTGTATCATAAAGGTTTCTCTTTATAGTCTGGAAGATATGTATTATCAGGCATATAAGTTTTATATGCGCTTATTACTTGTCTTGTGTAATTTATTGTTATGGGTTCGGTTTACCTTGCTCGAACTATATTCGTACTGTAAGAGCATCTATCTTTTTTTTAAATAATTGAACGACAATGCCGTTCAATTTCTTTCAAGTCTACGACATACCTAATCCTTGGGATCCTTTTGCATACCAAAACGAAAAAAAAAGAAGAAGAAAGAAGCTCTCATGTCTCAGTGTTAAATGAATATCTGATACTTCTGTTTTGTCATGTCTCAGGGCCTATATCGAAGCAGTTAGGGAGATCGAAGATCAACTTTGTATTGGTCAGGGGAAAATGAAATTCGACGACATTGTTGTAGCTTGTGGCAGGTCTTTCTCTTTTCTCTTGTTTTAAACTTCCAAGCTCTTCAACTCATACGAGCACTCTTCGTTTAGATTTCTTTTGGCATCTGCATGCATAATTTTTTGGCTTTCACTGAGAAAGGGGTGAATAAAATTAATATGATGAAAAGTAGGAATATGCACTTCTTAATTTGATGTTGCTGGAAACCTTAACTTAGGGGCACATATATGCACAATATACGGATTCATATTTGATGTTGCTGGAAACCTTAATTTTTAGACTGAACTTCTTTTTCGAAGAGATAAAATTGTAATCATCTGCTTTCAAAACCAAACGTTCAGGTTCATTTGAAATGCCTGTTTAGGAAAGTTGGGGACCATTTAACTAATTAGCTTTACAATCTTTGTTTCTCTTATTTATGCTAGTGGGGGTACTACCGCTGGTCTGTCATTGGGATCTATGTTGAGTACTTTGAAGGCAAAAGTAAGTGATTATAACTGGTCTATGCTGCTTAATTCAGTTTTGAACTCTATTAATGGTCTCTTCTTCCTGCAGATTCATTCTTTTGCTGTTTGTGACACCCCAAGTTACTTCTACGACAATGTTCAAAGCCATCTTGATGGACTGGATGCTGGAGTTAACTCACGCGATATAGTCAACATTCAAGATGTGAGCATTTTTATTTCTTCCAACTTTGCTCATCAGATTTATTTTTCATTGTATGTTCGGTTTTTAAGATTACTGTTAGTGGATAGTCTACTCTGGTCATACTCGAATAGTTTGTCAGTTTGTTTTCATTGATTACTAGTCTAGTCAATCACTTCCTATGCGTAGCTTTGCTTCAGACCAGTTTAACAGATAATAAGTAACTCCTTTCTCTGTTACACATCTAAACGAAATTAAAGGAGCAAGTAAACTCTATTTTAGGTGGGTTAGGTAGTCAAGTTCCTTTTGTGCAACTATCTAGACTTACATGGGTGTTTCCCGACCTTTTTCCTTCCAATGCAGTGCTTATGCATAGCATATTTACTTCTACAAGCTGACCTAATTAGTGGTTCGACTTAGTTTCCCTATAATTTCCTGAATATCAGCGGTGTTATTTATTTTTGGATTCTACGTTTGTGGTGTGTAGAAGAGTGTGAAGAATGATGACTGCTTTCTATTATTGCAATATAATTTTGTATCAGCAATATAGCATGCATATGCTAACTTATGCCCAAACAAACCCTAGATCTTGATTGCATCCGTATTCTGAAGATACTCGTTAGGATGGAGCTGATTGGAGGCCGGATTTGCACACTGATCTTCCAATATGTCAATTCCTCTTCTGTTTTCTTACAATATATATGCCATCATGTAGTTTTTTTTTTCATGCCACTGTAGAATTTGAAAAATATTAATAATTTTCATGCCTACATGTAGTTTTTTTTTTGTGATAGCATGTATCAGGCATTCGATAAAAAAAATTCTGTCATCAATCACGTTTCTACAAGAGTATGAATATTAGAATATTATGAATATGTTATCTATAGCGGGGTTCTCAACAGAGCATATCTAATGTAAGTTATATCTTCACAGGCCAAAGGCTTGGGTTATGCCATAAGCACCTCCGAGGAGCTTACTCTTATCAAAGAAATTGCTGCCGCAACAGGGGTTATCCTTGATCCAGTTTACAGGTAAGATAAACTTTTATTCTCTTGAAACGGTTTTCCATTGTTTCCTCTGAGCTTCCGTCTGTCGTTGTGCTACTGGGATGGTTCTACTAGATTTTTAGGATCCAATCACCAGTGGTTAGTATGGTATAGTTCCACAGGCTTATTAGACATGCTTGTGGGGTCCACGGGGACTCCTGTGATCTCCTGATCGTGAAATAACCCAAGGATTAAGCAGTTATTACACTAGAAATCACACCAAATAGTAAAGGTGGTAATTATTTGATGCCGCAGATACTCTAACTTGCACTTCCATTATCTGTATTCCTAAATTCAATGGATTTTGGTTGACATGATTTTTGTGATATTTAGAGTTCAGTTCACCAACTATGAGCCCTAAAATCTTCTAACCTAGTGAATCATCCCCACTTGAATCGTACTAGCATCTGGACATATTCTTAGCAAGTTAATCTGGACATTTTCTTAGCAAGTTGAGAATCCATTCTCACTTCTTTTTGCACGATAAATCGCTACTCACGAGGTGTGGGCTAACTGCATGTGGTTAATGTCCCAATGATAGAGTTGTTTATCTAAATAAGAGATCATAAAATACTAAGTAATATCAGGTGTAACTAACTCTCCTCTCTTTCTGTAGTGGGAAGGCTGTTATTCGTATGTTAAAGGACATAGCTGAGAATCCAGGAAAGTGGGAAGGGAGAAAGATTCTGTTTATACACACAGGCGGGCTCCTTGGTTTGTATGATAAAGCAGAACAAATGGTGCAGACTATGGGGAATTGGCGTCAAATGGCTATTGGTGAAAGTGTTCCTCGTACAGACGGTATTGGGAAAATGTTCTAAATAGAGAAACACAGCAAGCATATCCAAGAACAGACTTTCCTTCAATAAACCCCCCCCTCTTTGATGGGTGATAGTGATAGTTGGCCCAAATATGATTTATTTTTAGGCTATTTTTATCGAACAAGTGCAAATAAGGTTTTGAACATTGTAGGTAGTGTTACACATTGTTGAATGGTTGTACTATTTTCTTCACTGCCATTAAGGTTGAATTAGCCTCATGAGCTACGGGGTCGAAAAGATGGGTGATCTGTGATTCTGCCGTAATGAGTTTGCCTTGTTCATTTACTGATTTTTTAACTTTAATAAGCTTGGCTGGAGATGCTTCCCACTGGAGTTCTTGACACAGATATGATCGAGGTGCCTCAGGATGGTTCTGAAAATCCCTCCCAGTACAGTAGTAACTTTTCCAGACCTTTAATAAACGTGGCATAGTACTTTAGCCTATGCCACGTTTGGACGTGTACATAATGAGGAGTGCACGAAAACAAAGAAGTCAAACAATCTTTGACTGGAAATACTACGTGTCGTCAGAATTTTAGCTGAGTTGTACGTACTCCATAAAGTAAGCTTTCTTATTCCTGCTGCATATCATCGAGTCAATTGTCGGTTAACGAGCGACTTTACTCCTCTCCTGCATCGTGTCAATTCATACCTGCTACGTGCCCCAACATTACTGCTTCACCTTCCCCGTTCTGCTTTTAAAAAGAAGCAACCGAGTTTAAACTACACTCACTTTCTTTCTCCCTCTATATTCTGAAACTTTGAAAGGTTACAGAGTTCAGAAAACGATTTAAACTTAGCAATGGTGATCTCCACAACGACGATCTCACATGCTGAAGAATCAGTAAACAGTACATTTGCATCAAGGTATGTAAGAACTTCTCTGCCAAAATTCAAAATGGCGGAAAAGTCAATACCTAAAGATGCAGCATATCAGATCATTAGTGATGAGTTGATGTTAGATGGTAATCCTAGACTAAATCTTGCTTCATTTGTTACTACTTGGATGGAACCTGAATGTGATAAACTCATGATGGCTTCTGTTAACAAGAATTATGTTGATATGGATGAGTATCCTGTTACTACTGAACTTCAGGTAATAGTACTGGTGATTTCTAATAAAGCAATCTAATTTTCATTTATGCTGTACAGTTTGTATAGAGATAACGTGTATTTTTGAATTTGGCAGAACCGGTGTGTTAATATGATTGCGCACCTCTTCAATGCACCAGTTGGGGAAGATGAAACAGCAGTTGGAGTCGGGACAGTAGGTTCCTCTGAGGCCATAATGCTAGCTGGACTAGCATTTAAGAGGAAGTGGCAGAACAAAAGAAAGGCTGAAGGCAAACCTTTCGACAAGCCTAACATTGTCACTGGTGCAAATGTTCAGGTATCTATATTATAAAAAGAAGTGGTGTGTAGTCTTATAAATCCGACCATCGATTTCGTTATCCCACAATGAAGATTGATCGGTTATATGTCCTATATGGACGTCCGTCCGATCTCTTGGCTTCCTAAAAAAAATATGATTCTAAAGATTATTTAACGGCGTTGGATCCTTGGATTTCTTAATTTGACTGCAGCGTCAGATTTCCTAATTTGATTAAGTTTTCGTTAATATAGACTAACACTAAGTAGATGTATTTATAGAAAAGAAGAGCATCATTCTTTAACGGTTTCACCAACAGATGGTCTTCTATCTATAGTTCTTCCCCTCCATTAACGACTTCTAATTCTTAACTTCGTCTCTCTATATCATAATAATACTGAGTTATTAATACTAAGTTATTATTATGGATAATTTAAAGGATGGATACGGTGAAATAAAAGAAAACAGAGCTGATGATTTAAAAAAAAATTGGTCTAAAGAGAAAAGGAGAAGAAAGAAAACCTAATAGAGAAAGAGGAGTGAATCGGGTAAGAGGTTTTATGTTTAATGCAACCAAATATCTCCTTACTAATACATCTCCACAGTATACATATGGCTAAGGGTCTGTTTGGATTATGTTTGGTGGATGAGCCTCCATGAAGATTATTCGTATACACCAGATATACTCTGGTCCATCGAATAAGTCATTTGAACGTTCAATCATCCAATAAGCATAATGATTTGTACCATAACTTTCTCAAGAAAATTTAAGTTAGCCTCAACTAATCTAAAAGCTATTTTCAAAAAACAAATAAAATAAAAAACATGGTAAAGATTTGTGTGCGAGATTTAAGTGTCACAACCTCTACCAACAAAACATTAGGAAATGTTTAAGGGCCACGGTCGGGGCTGTAAGCCCCGACTAATTTGACCTGACCAACAAAATACTATAGTATTCTCGAGGGACCACCGCCCCGGCTAATTTGACCCGATCAACAAAATACTATGTTATCCTCAAGGGACCACGGCTAATTTGACACAACCACAAATACTAGGGACGTAAGTCCGAATTAACTTATAAGCTCGATGTTTGACCGTTATAATCTAATTAGTTTTGTGAATGACTAAAAACGATTTTGGTAGAATACGGACCAGCCGATCAAACAACAAAACGAAAACGAAAAAGATTGAGCCCGGCCGTAGGCCGGGGTGATACCTAGTTGTATTATAGTCATCTATGTCCATATTGATGTATAACCTGGAAAGGCCTGTTGCTGATTCACATTATTAGCTATATCCTTAATCGGTAACTTTCTTGATTTACATGCCCTTGCCGACATCATGGCGGCAGTTGATGTTATGTACTGCATTTGTTAGGAGGCTTATCTCACATCTGTGATCCACATATTTTAAGGTCACTACATATTGTATAGCAGTATAGGTAGGATCACTGGGATGGTGTTTTAAAGGGTGAACATTAATTTAATTGATCAATTTTTCTTTAATAAAGACCTTAACCTTTCTGCTTCAAGAAAAAAAGGCCATTATACAAGGGCTAATCACAGTTGCTGCCTCATCTTTTCAGGTGTGCTGGGAGAAATTCGCTAGGTATTTTGAGGTTGAACTAAAAGAGGTAAAGCTCAGGGAGGGATATTATGTGATGGACCCTGTAAAAGCGGTGGAAATGGTGGATGAAAATACAATATGTGTAGCTGCTATCTTAGGTTCTACCTTAACTGGGGAATTTGAGGATGTCAAAACCCTAAATGATCTCCTCACTGCAAAAAATAAAGAGACGGGATATGACACACCAATCCACGTTGATGCTGCCAGTGGTGGATTTATTGCCCCCTTCTTATGCCCAGAGCTCGAGTGGGATTTCCGGCTTCCATTGGTTAAGAGTATAAATGTTAGTGGCCATAAATATGGTCTTGTTTATGCTGGTGTTGGCTGGGTTGTATGGAGGAGTAAACAAGACTTGCCTGAAGAGTTGATATTCCATATTAACTATCTCGGAGCAGACCAACCTACATTTACCCTGAATTTTTCTAAAGGTAATTATTTTTTTATTTTAGTTTTTTCTAGGATTTATTTTATGAACAAGGGAAAAATGCACATTAGCTTAGCTCAATGAATCTACGCAATTTCTCCTACCTATTTTGAATGTCCAATATCTGTAATCACTTGAGCATATTGCTCAAGTTTTATTCATCCGTCACTTGGCTAAACTTCAGTTTATCAGGATCTGGTTCCCTAATCCATAAATTATGCCGTCATTGGTGACGTTTTCTGATTAGTGTTCGTTTCAAAAGCATGACTGTTAATGGCATGGGATGTGAATACCATTGGTTCTGGTATATGGTATAGTTTGCCATCTGGAACAACAATCATTAGTCTCTAATTATGGTTAACTTGCAGGCTCCAGTCAAATAATCGCTCAGTACTACCAGTTCATTCGTCTTGGTTTCGAGGTAAATTTATACAAGCTTGTGCATTTCGAACTGTTTGTGCGTACTCTTTGCATGGGAACTATTGTTGAATCATTTTCAACACAGCCATCTCTAACAGACACAGCGTTGAAGTCCACATTTCATCATTATGCTTGAGGTTTCACATGCTGTGGGCATGAAAATGTTTTTTTTTATTAGATTGCCTGTTTATGTATGCAAATGTATCCGTTGAGATACTTATTGGGAAACTGAACCTTACGATTATTTACCCAATGTTTAATTTCTGAAGTGTTAAAAGGTGCTGAATGCATGCAGCAGTGTATGTTGATGTAAATGTTAGTACTATCACCATCAAATTATTGAGTTCTAATTTTTTGTTATTTTTGATGTAGGGGTACAAAAACATCATTGGGAACTGCATGGAGAATGCACAAATGTTGAGCAAAGGTTTAGAAAAGATGGGTTGTTTTGAAATCCTGTCAAAGGACGTAGGAGTACCGTTGGTGGCCTTCGCTCTAAAAGATAGCAGTAAATACACTGTGTTCGAGATATCCGAGAGCTTAAGAAGGTTTGGATGGATTATTCCAGCATATACAATGCCACCGGATGCCCAAGAAGTTGCAGTTCTTCGAGTTGTTATCAGGGAGGATTTTAGTCGTAGTTTGGCTGAGCGTCTTCTAAGTGATTTTGAGAAAGTTATGAAGGAGATTGAAGAACTTCCTAGTAGGGTTTCTAATAAAGTGGTTCATGTTACAGCAATGGTGGATGAAGTAAAGGGAGGACAAGGTGCAGTGCATAAGAAGAAGAGCGTCAAAGAGACTCAAGAGGGAGTCGCTAGGTATTGGAGAAGGCTGGTGGATGCTGAAAAGAAGACCAGTGGAGTCTGTTAATGGAAAAGCAGTATTTACACGTTGATCAAGCTCTGAGTGTATGTGTATGTGTATGTATGTGATTTTTCTTTGAATAACAGGATTTGTCTCTGGTTTGTGTGAGCAATATATAGAAAATTAAGTTTTACTGGTTCATTCTGAAAAGAAAATCATCATGGCCTCCCCAAATTCATTTGTGCCGTGAAAGTTAAAGGATTAGGATTCACTCTCCTGTCAGTAAAGATAGAAGTCACTTTTATAGGATGAAATGAACAATGTGAGCACTATTAATGATTTTTTTACCTCTCTAGTAACTTACCTTGTGATAGTTTCAAACCTTCCAAGGGATTGAAACTGGGTGATCCCATGCTGATAACTTTGGAAGATGGCCGGAGTTTAAATTTGCAACAGGAGCTCCTTCCATCCCACTCTTGCCCTTTGGAGATAACTTCATTTTTAGGTTGAAAGAAAACTAATTGTTTTGCTAGTTTGAATGATAAATCAAGATAAACTGCACTTCAGTCAATTCTCAGTTCCAATATTCCATGCCAGTGTCACTTGAGTTGCTTTAGTTGGGGATCGGCTCGACCTAAACCCAATAGAGGGTCCCTCATGTGGGAGTTCTAAGTTATGAAATCTCCTTTAGTCCCAAACCCAATAGGGGGTTATGGATCAGTCCTTACATGTAGTGGCCACACCAGCCACTAGCGGTGAGCATGGGCCGATATGGACCGGTTTTCACTTCATCCGCATCTAATTCAATACACTACGGATTTCAAATTTGGCATCCGCATCCAATCCAACACCCAACGGATTTGCATCCAATGGATGCACGGATGAACAGATTGGGTGCGGATAATCCAATGGATTTGTGTTAGTTAAACTTTATAATGAAAAATAAAGCCTATATAGATGACTTCTTATAGAGCCTACACATTTTATATATTTATGTAAATATAGAAGTGTCATGGATAAAACTCCAAGCAAACACCTAAAAATTCTAAAACTATCCATATAATTTTTAGAAACTATATAAATGCCCTTAATCTAACGTATACGGATGTCCAACGGATTTTTAAGGTTGCATCCGGGTCCAATCCATAATCCGTTGGATTTCAAAAATTCCATCCGCGTCCAATCCATTAGCGAACGGTCCGGGCATCCATCCGCGCAAATACGGTTGGTCCCGGTTAAATCCGCGGATTACGGATAATATGCTCACCCCTACCTGCCACCAAAGATGGTTAAAGTGGGACAATATCAATACTACCTAGATTAGGCATGGGCCTGGGTGGACCAGTTAGACCCGTCTGTTGGATCCTTACATTGGTAACAAACCTACTACTGATACTAAAGGATCAAGTGGTTATGGATGTCAGCCTTCACTATCGGTACGATCCTAATGATACTAAGAGATTGAGTGGTAATGGATGTCAGCCTTCACTATTATAGAATAAGGATTGTATCCAGAATGGACCTATCATATAAGAGATCTAAGGCCACTAAGAGATCAAGTGGTTATGGATGTCCGCCTTCACTATCAGTACTATGTAGATTGGTCTCGGATTGGACCGGTTAGATCATCTGTTGGATCCTTCCATACTATCAGACCAAGGGGCTAATAAGAGATCGAGGGGTTATGGATGTAATCCTTCACGTATTAGGTGCACAAGGGTTAGTGCCTTAACGAGTGGTTATGGATGTCAGCTTTCACAGATGATGAGCGCAAGACGGAATTAGTGCCTTAAGTAGAGCAAAATATCAACTCAGGTGGAGGCAGGCTAAGATAGAGCTAGGGCTCATGGTGGAGTTAGGCTATACCCTATCTAACTCAAGTGGAGCAAGCTCGGAAGGGCATGCAAGGCTCAAGGGCGCATAACTAGCGTTCTGGTGGAGTTTGACCAAATCATATTTAACTCAAGTGAGTCAAGCTCGAAAGGGTGGGAAAGGCTCAAGGGTGCATAGTAACTGTAAATAAGTCCGACGGTGGAATGTGAATGATGATCATGTTTGACGGATTGGTTTGGCATGCAGTTCACTCGGAATATTGTCAATAATGTAAAGTTGTGAACATGAAATAATAAGGTGTATCTCAAGATGTTGCATGACGGGTGATCGTATGATGATGATTGGTGAGATGACTTTGGATCTCACCAAGTTGGAGATCGCATAAATACAGTTAGTCCCACATGAAATAAACATGGGTCTATGTGGTGACTAATAAGTCATGGAATCTCCTTACATAACATCGAGGCATTTTAGATAAAAACCCCACACTTGCAGTCAAATTAAGGCAGTTAAATTGGGGCAATATCGGTACTATGTAGATTGAGCCCGAATTGGGCCTGTAGATCTTGCGTCATCTTTGACATCTTTGCTACAACTATAGATACACTTTTGGAAAGAATGTTGGTGTATAAATTGACTAGATCAACACTGCACTTATATATCTGAAATCTCGGAATACTTAATCCAACCCAAGAGGAATGGAGGTTTGTGTTCCAAAAATTAGAAACTTCTGAACCTAGCTATTTATCAACATCTCAATGATTTATTTTTTGATGGTTTGGAATATTGGTCTTGGATTACATCCTTAACTCTTTAAGAAATTATATCTGGCAGTTACGAGGTTCGAACCCCTACCTCTGTAGTGGGAGTGACCATGCCAACCATCAGACCACTTGATGGTTGGCTAACATCTCAACAATGAAGTACGGATACTGGAAATAAAATAAAATTTTAACGAACATGAAAATAATATAGTCATGATTTGCTACTTTCATTTGATGCATCTTTCACATAGGCCGATTATATTACTGGCTTTGGTATTTCAACAATACTGTCAATATAGGTTTTACAAGACAAAGCAGAGTTGTCTTAGGCTCGGAGTGGACCGGTTAGACCCCGTGTACGACACTGGTGTGATTGATGTTTGGAGTGCATCATTTCTTAAAACCGGTATAAACTAACTCATTTTCCATCCATATGGATTGTAAAAATAGGTTTGGAAATTCCCATAGCATTTCCAAATTCCACAAAATGATATATTTTATTTCGACTCATGTGTTATAATGCAACTCCAACAATGGATACACACAAGAATTCTTTCTTGGTTAATAGTTGTGTGTTGTGCAAGAAAAGTTCTAAATTAAATCATCATATTTTTCTCTATTGTCAAACTCCCACTTCAATATGAAATCATTTTTTGGATGGATACAAGCTCCAATGGGCGTTTAAGGGATCGGTAAAACAGACATTATGGGAGTGATACAATGCGGCTCAAACGACTGATACATATAAGAATTCTTTCTTGGTTAATGGTTGTCTATCCTGCAAGAAAAGTTCTGAATCAAATAATCATATTTTTCTCCATTGTACTACCACTTCAGTATGGAATCATTTTTATGGATAGATACAAGATCTAATGGGTACTTCAGGGATCAAAAAGAATGACCCTAATTTGTCCATTAGAAAGAAAGTATGGACTATACCTATTTCCAGTTTGTTGGAAAATATGGGTGGGAAAAAAACATGCACTTTATGGAAGATACAATGAGCTAAAGGTCATCATTGATAATGTTAAGATTCAGATTTTCATCTGTTGT
Organism: Papaver somniferum; assembly: GCF_003573695.1. NCBI lineage: Eukaryota > Viridiplantae > Streptophyta > Magnoliopsida > Ranunculales > Papaveraceae > Papaver > Papaver somniferum. The sequence goes on from NC_039364.1 coordinate 123,923,076, forward strand.
GTGTGGGGAGAAATATTTTTGATGGCTATAATTTGAATGATGTAATTTTATGTCCTTTGTAAGATATTTATTAAGAGTTTTGTAAGGTTATTGGACAATTTTTTTTTTTTTTTTTTACTATTAGGTTGTATTTTGGATACAAGCTTTGAAGATACGTCAAACTCGTACCTTCACAGATTTCCTATCGTTATCCCCTGTTTGGGATGAGATATCGGTTGTTGCTCTTTTCTCTGATCCCTGATCAAGATTCTGACGGTGTTAGGTATGGATTTCCGGATTATCTTCTAAGTCGGTTGAGGTTAATGGCGGTTATAAGAGAATCAGAGAGAGGGAGAGCGAATTCTCTGAAGTCTATTTGTTATTATCAGAATCAACTTGTTTACATCATAAACCTTTATGGATATATATACATGACATGAACACAACAATTACATGTAGATGACTAAGCACATGACAACCTGGATTTCAATAGTTTCCCGCCTTGTGCTTGTACTGACCTGGGATTGGTTTCCAGGTCTTCCCTTAGCTGACATCATCAACAATCTTCTTAGATTCACATCTAGACTCAGGTCTTCCGCGCCCAACTCCGTGTCTCTGTTTTGTTTAATCGTCTATGGCTTGGTTAATGGACATCTGGTTCAGGTCTTCTACGTATGACCTTGAGTCTTATTTTATATCTCAGTTGTATTACTCTTCAGCTGCCAGTTCTTGGGTAGATGTATGTTATATTTTGTCATCTACAAGCTTCTTTATTTTATTTTTATATCTCCACTACAACTGAGCACAAGTTGATTTTTTGCAGTTAATCACTTTGTTGGTGGGATAGCTGCACTTTTCTTTAATACATTGCCTTTTATGCCCGAAAAAAAGAAGAGTCCATTTTCCAACAGAGATTTTTAGGAATGTAAAAGGCAACAATTTAGTAAATAGGAATGATTTAACATATTTTCACTAAAGTGGTTCTCTCAGTCCTAAAAAGCCCTGATACGGATACGATACATGGACACGAAGCTATGCAGAAACAAAGACGCGAACCTTTCTCAAAATACTAGAACACACACACTTTGGTTCCAGTAACTTGGGCATTCTATTTGGATTTAATAAAATCCATGTAAAAAGTATGGAATGATCCCTAGTCAGACTCGCAACTTCTAGTAGACTACATCAACAAAGATTCTCGATCATTATTATAATAATCAAACAGCTGCTACGTACATTTTCTATCACCTGCAGACATGTATATAGAAAAAGCAACCAAGTTGCTGATACCCTAGCCTCCAAAGGAGCGGATGATGCAAGAATTTTCCAACATCAAGCTAAACCAACTGTTTGAGACTATTGTAATCCCAATTTTAAGTTTACAATCATGTAAATGATGGCTTAAAAGTAAGTCCAATAGAGACCGGCTAATAACCCATTTAATGGTCTGCGTGGATGAGCAAACTCATTTTATCACAGTGGGAAAAGAGTTATCGTTCATAGTTGAGACGATCAACTATATTTTGGATGGCCGTCAGGTTGAGCCGTCCACCGACTAAAATAGAGTTGATCATCCCCGGGTTGGTCGACAACGGGCTACTTTTTTACCCATTATCCAACAACTATGTACAGTAAAACCTCTCCAGAAGAATACTCCATATTAGAATAAAAATTTACGTCCTGATTTGGGCCAGTTATATTTAAGAATAAACTCCATATTGGAATAAGTCATAATTTTTTCTGGTCCTGTCTTAAGGAACCTACCTCCGTATAAGAATAATTGACATCATAATATAAATATATAGCACTTGTCATACATCAAAGTTTAAGATGAAGAGATTCTTGTAACCATATTACAAGTTCGTTTTGCTTCAAAATGGATTTTTTGATTTTTTTTGCACAACTTAATACGAATATCTTCATACTCATTTGATCTCATTTGTCAATTTCCGGTGTGATAAATTGTGATGTATGTGAAAATCCTCATTTAAATAGTTTTTGTTTATACTTAGATACATTTTTGTGTTTCCTATGCATATGCATGAATATGCCCAAATACACATATGAAACAAATTTCTTTTGGTCTGTCAAGTGAGACCTCCATATAAGAATAGCCTTCATATAAGAATATTTTTTTGTGGTCCCTAGGATATTCTTATACAGAGGTTTTACTGTATCCTTCCACCTATATAAATCTCCTCTCGTCCACCAATTAACACACATAACTTCTATACATTTTTATATTTAACAAAAATGCATTTAATTTATTCAATATATTACTTGTTTTCAGTCGTTTAAATCAAGATTTTCTTTTTCTTATCGATCCTAATTTGGAAAATAAGGAAACACACATATGTTTCCCTAATCTTTCCCCAACAACAACAAGCGTTTATGTAACAATTTGATCAGATGGATGAATACTCATATGAAGGGAGTATTATGACCGACGTCGTGATACAATTATACACAGGTCAAATACCGCGAGCTCCATAACCAAGAGAAGTATTGAAAAGATAATATGCGTGGATATTTCGAGGGGATGAAAACTAACGAATGATGCGTGATTATGCTATTGACGGATGTACGTACTGTAATCAAGAATTTTAAGGTCGTTTACGCATACCGAAACACTTGGCTATTAGGATTATTAAAGAGCTTTGTCGGGTAAACCCTTAATTCAACTATCAATTTGATGCACAAAACGTACGAGGACATAGTCCTGAACAAAATGTCACAACAACCTTAATGATTCTAGGTTACGGTTTGCCAGCGGATGCCTGTGATGAGTACATGCATATGGAAAAGCAACAACATACGAAAATTTTAGTATGTTTTGTGAAACTATAGTCAACTATTTTGGTCCACGTTTTCTTACGACAACCAACACAAGATGATGTTGAACGACTACTAGTTGAACATATGAAAAGGGTCTTTCTTTGTATGCTAGGTAGCCTTGATTGTATGCATTGGGTGTGGCATGATGTCTTCATGTCTGGAAAAGTTAATATAAAAAACGGCGGCTTCTTATGACTGTTGGATATGGCATGCTGTTTTTGACCTTCCGGGTTCAAATAACGAAATTATATTTTGCATAAACCGTCACTGTTTGAACAACTAAAGTATGAAACTTCTCCAACTGCAAATTTGACCGTCAATAGAAATAACTATAACATGGGGTATTTTTTTTGCGTACGAAACTTATCCACCATGGTCAACTTTAGTTCATGCTTACGTCGAGATACCATAACACGAGGAAAACCATGATAAAAAATATTTTAACATGAAGCAGATGGGATGTAGGAAGGATGTTGAACAAGAATTTGGAGTTTTAAAGATGACGTTTCATATAATTAATTTGTGGACCATATCGTTTATTTAAACGTTTTGCATAATATGGTAATCGAGGAAAGTCGACGGGATACCAGCTGGACAACTTATGGAGATAAATATTTGAGGAAAGAAGTTCAATCCTATTATGGTATGCCCGCAAGAGAGTATTGAATGGTAGGAGAGAGAATTTAAAATAGAGGTTTATATTTAAGACCAAAGGAGAATCTCACTGCGCATAATTGGGCTGAATTCAGAAGAAGAAACCCTCACATGTTTTTTTGTTACTTTTTAGTAGTCATTTCAATCATTTTAGTTTTATTTATGTAATTTAAGGATCACATTGGGGAAAAAATAAACAACTAAGGATCACGCTGAGTTTAAAACCAAAGACTACATTGAAATTGAAACTAACTATTATATCCAAAATTAAAAATTAATAACTAAGCCGGCGTAATGGCATTATTGTTATACTTATCTAAGGTGTACTCCTCATTAAAGTCAATGTTAACTGTTGTTTGGGCGTTGTCGTGCCTTATGTACTTGAATTTCATCAATTCATCTTTCCAGAGTCGTAATTGTGCAGGATTCATCCTTAACATGTCTGTAGATGGGGCAAAACAAGTTGCTGGTTTTTACGGAATTGAGGAGACGACCGTGCGTAGGAAACTCCTTGAATCGAGCGAACAATTAAACCTCACACAAATGCACTGCAAAAAGGGAGTTCTTTGAATTCGAGAGATCAATCTGTAAGACTCCGGCCTAAACCAAGACAATGGTCGTTCCAGAGTCAATTCGGTCACAAGAGAGGATGGGTCGATCTGTAGGAGGGAAGCTGAGAAATGTGTGAGATAAATGATGATCGAAGATTGTGGGTGTGTTGTGTATTCTGCAAAAAGGAATAAGATAAGCTCTAATTGATTGAATTTGCTCTGTTGAGAGTAATTGCTCAGACGTTGAGTTGTTAATCTCGTGTTGTCTGTTTTGACGAAAGATTGTCTTGTTTTCAATCATGATTCAGAGACTTATTTATATTGCTAGAATTGTAAACACCTTGATCCCATGAAGTGTGACAGTTGCTGGAGTCAAAGAGTTGGGAAGTGGAAATCGTGTTAAAACTAGTTGCTCATCGTGCGGAGACTTGGTTGATTTTCTACCCACTACTTTGCTAACTCCTTCAACTGATTGCACGACTTGCTCACATTCTCATCGTGTGTACGAACACATGTGTCGTAGACCGCCAGACCAAAACCCTAGTTAATGTCCCCCCATGTAACACGATCGATGTCTCGTGATTGTGGAGTCTGCAAGGCAGGCGTGTATTTAGTTAGTCAGTTGCTGACTTCATGGGACGATGAGTCCTTGTATTGCTGAGTCGAACGTGGTTTACGAATATTCTGAGACTCATAAATTGAACGTGTCTGTTGAGACAGAGGTATAATTGTCGAATAAATGCTGATAATTAAGGTAAACAAATATTGTTTACTTGATGAATTGTTGAATATTGCTAGTTGAACCAATATTCCTTAGTCTGAGCAAATATTGCTCATTTGATGAATGTTGCTCGTTTGATGAATTATTGGTAGCATGACCAAATAAAATATTATTTTAAGATACTGGCAACTGAACCGACTATGATTAATAAAATGTTGATCATGGGATCGTCGTAAAATTATTAGCGTTCGAATTTGGAATCATGAACCTTGGACTCGAAACCCTAATTCGATCAATTGATGGTTTATTGAAAATTAACCACTGGGTGAAGGAGGGACCGGGTACATGGGATGATGGGTCGACCATGTAGCGCCCAGATGCTCGAGTGAGCAAATACCAAAGTCTCTTGAAGACCAGTTGGTGAAAGGATGATTAAATGCTGGTTTAATCATTTATTCAAATAATTTTCGTCTGAACCTTAGGTGATAAAACCTTATAAATTATAAAGAGATGAAGGACCGACCAAGGGGTCATGAAACCGTCCCTGGTTGGTCACGGGATCGACTGATGATCGTTTTATGAAATTCCAAAATTGTTTGAAAGAGTTTTAACCTAATATGACTAAATTAGGTCAAATGATGAAAGTAAGTGGGACCGGCCTCTTGCAAGCCAAAGAGCCAACCTTGGTCGGTCAAGGTAACATGCTCACGTCGCCAGAGTGTCCATGTCTCAGTCCTGAGAATTTTGATATTTTCTGATGTGCGTTTGAGCAACATTTTGAGAAAATATGAAGAAATCAAGGATTTTGCTGAAACTGAGGAAACTTCATAAGATGAAGGAAATAATAATAATAAAATTAAGGAATCATGAAGTGTGGGACCGTCTATGGCCAAGGCATGGCCGACCGTCCAATGAGCCTGGTCCCATGACACTTTTCCTAATTTTATATTATTTTCATGATTTTAGGGAAATATCATGAAATCAAGGAGTTTGTTGAAACCAAGGAGTTTTGTTGAAATCAAGGAGTTTCCTTGAAGTGAAGGAGTTTCCATGAGATGAGGGAAACAAATAATATTAATAATAATAAAATAAGGGCGTGTGGGACCGGCTTGGGCATGGTCGTCCGGCTAGGGCCCGGTCGCACGAGTTTCCCTAATTTTATCCTTTTTCCTTAATGTGAAGGAAATATCATGAAATCAAGAAATTTCATGGGATCAAGGAAATAATAATAAAATAATAAGGAATGCAAGATGTGGGACCGGACACAACTAGGGCATGACCGGCCGGCTAGTAGGCTTGGTCCCGCACACCTTTCCTAGTTAATTATTATTTCCTTGATGTGAAGGAAACACCATAAAACTGAGGAGTTTCTTTGAAACGAAGGAATTTTGTTTAAATGAGGGAATTTCCATGAGATCAAGGAAAATAATAAAAATATGATAAAATATAAAATTGGGCGTGGGACTCGCCATGATACGACCGGTGGGCCCATTCCCCAGTGTCATGATTAATATTTTATTATTTATTATTTTCTTCCTATTTTGCATAGGTTCATCGTTCCTTCGTGTTTCGGAATGCTCGTTCGTGCATTCAGGTGCTCGTTAGTGCATTATTGCCGAGTACACTTGCACCATTTTGGTCGGGGCTTACTCGATAGTGGCTCAGATGCCCCTACGTTGAATATTTATTACTAACCCATGGAATTCTGCTGGAAAAACCATGAATTGAAGTAACGAAATATTATGAATAATGTAGAATATTTTCCAGGAATTCAGTTAATGAATCTGATAATTTAGGAATAATTAATTGATGACTCTATGCTAGTACGATCGTCAAGGAGCATTAATTATTCAGGAATTGAGTGATATGAGCTTGTTGAAGCGTCATACTTCTTCTATATAGTCAGGGAAAACATTGTTACATCCTGAAGACGTTATTGCTCTATACTAGCAGGCAAGCTGTCTAGGAGTCGTCTAATCTTGCGGTTCTATATAGAATAACTTACTGAAATTGCTCAGTATTCATGAGATATGTCGTTGCCTCATCTGAGAGACTACACATCTATATATACTCTGAGAGACAGTATTCTCAGTCAGAGATTCTTGTAGCATGAGCTTTCATGCTTCAATGAGAGACACGAGCCTCAATACTCATCTGATTGCTGTATCAGGAGCATATATAATTATGGTTTTACGATTTTAGCCCTTGTCGAAAATCCACCATCTACATTAAGTCCTCTGCTTTGTGAGGGACAATCATGTTCCTCAGTCAGCACTGAATGGTGATTTTCCAGTTACAAACAAAATAAGTAATTGAACTTAGTCGTAAGATAAGACATTACCGGATTTTCGATTGCACGAGAAAACTACGGTTTGAACGAAGATCCGAGTGGCATGATAGAGTTTCATCTGACGAGCATAATATTTTGTGCAGCACCGCTGATTTGGTGATGAAACCTTGGTTGGTTTAGGATTCGCGGGTCCGTGCCCAAAAAAGGAAATCCTTGTGGAATTAGGTTTTGGAAATAAAATTTGATATAAAAGGGATTAATCCTTTTTTTTATTTCACCTACACACGACCACTACCTTCATCTCTTCATCACCTTCACACCATCAGGGAGGAGTAAAGTTTTCGTCGGAGCTTTAACGCCGCCGACCGTCGCCGGCACCGACCAGGTACGCAATTTATTTATTTTGTTTGTTGTTTTCATGAGTTGTTCATGTTTTGTTCATGCTGAAGTTATATACATGTGCATGTATGAGTGTGAGTTTTATAGAAAACCCTTGTTTTTAGAAAACGTATGTTCGTTCAATCGTTAGTTTGAGAAACTAATAATAATCCCTGACTTAGGAGAGATTTTTTTTATATATAGACCTGTGTCTAGTGATAAAATTTTATTTATGAGCTTTCATGGAAATCAAAACTTTATCTTAAAAGGTGTGAGTTTTTTCACAAAATCGAGATAAACCTTCGTTTCAAAGATTAACGATCGTACGAAGAAAAAATATGATATATATTTTTTGTTGACGGAATCGTGGAATATCCACAATTTTATTCACGTGAGTTTTGCTCACGTCAAAAAAATATATATATATTTTTACAGATTTACGTGAATAAATCACGTTTTTTGTATATATATAAATATATATCTTGAAAATCAAAGCCTGACTTTGAGTAATATTTTAGAGGTAGACAATTATTTATGATAAAATATTGTTTAGTTTTCATAATTCTATGGTGAATGTTTACACAGTAGAAGTGTTTATGATTTTATGAAAACCTGAGTTTTGCTCGTCTTTTGTAGATTTCGAAGAAACGAGTAAGTTTTGAAGCGTTAACTCTTGTATTGCAATCACTATTGTTGGAGAAATCATAAACAGGTAAGAGTTGAGGATTACCATTTCGTTTTGAAATTGATATTTGCATATCCATGATTCCGCGTTTCTGGTTTCAGATAATGGTGACCTCCAGCAGTGATTATTCCTCTAGCTCTTCTGATGAGGATTCCAGGATTCCTTTGGCCAAAGCACGTGCCAATATGGATCATGCTAAGAAGACAATAAATGGCATGTCCCTCGATGAGCTGAAAGCTGCTCGCGATGAACTCTTGAAGAGGAAGGACAAAGAGGAGATAACTGCTGAGTATCGGGAGAAGAAACGTAGAATTTAGCGGAAAACACAAGAGGCCGAGGAGAGACCCCGATCTCGTCCTTATGGTGTAGCCTCAGACTCAGATCCCTCAGATGTCGAGGAAGAACCCTGGGAGCCGGAGGAACGCAGAAGTAGGCTGTATCCACCTCACAGGGAAATTGAGTGGCAGGTTAAGGATGATCTTCAAGCTGCATGTGATGAAGAAGACTACTTGGATGCAATATATGGCGATGTCGAAGAAGAATTCCCTGATGATTCAGACAGTGATTCCGAGAAAGAGTCCGGAGAGGATTCCTCGGAGGATGATGATGATGATGATGATGACGAATCGGATGACTTTGACGATTAGTCTGGCTCATAATCTTGTTTAAACATTTGAATGTTTTTTTTCTTAGTCTTCGTAGTAGACATCTCTTTGATCACTTGAACAGCTTCACTTCAGAATTAGGATTTTCTTTTTGAATGAGAAACCCTTTTATTAATGTTGATTCTTTCTGATTGAATTAAATGAAATGGACCAATGTTCATGTGCCAAAATCCATTATGATTCCTTTCGGCTCTCCCTGGTGATTTCCATCTGCGAAAAATACTAGGATACGTCGCATAGGCTGAGAAAACATGTAACATACACAAATCCGTGCGGCTTTCTGACCATATCCAGCTTTGGTCATTGTCAGTCCCCAATACGTTATTTTCCTCCGCGTCTCCAGTATTGATCTTGTTTGAAACTTAGGGTTTCAGTAAAACTCGCAACTGAATTGACTATTCACAGAAGATAAGTATCCATTGTATCTTGTACTCCCTCCGTCCTACTTTACTTGCCTAAATTGTGTTTTTTTAGCAAATTTGTACCAAAAAATTGTTATATTTTCCATTAAAATTTTCTAATTATCAAGAAAGAAGCAAAAACTACGATATGAAAACTAGTATATTAAACAGACAATTTGGAAGATCGATAGTGTATGTGAAAGTAATTTGAATTTCTTTCAAGTTTTTGCAAAATCCAATTTAAGCAAGTAAACTAGGACGGAGGGAGTATATATCTCAAGACTTAGGGTTTATCATTTATCGAAATATTTCCTCCATTCCTGAGTTAGTTTCATCGTACAGAGAAAATCTTGATTATCATACCTTCACCGACATGTCAGACATCGGTTCATCTCCTGATGTGTCTCCATTAAAGTGGGGAGGCAAGAAATCCGATTTGGTATGTGGTATTCCTTTTTCTGTTTCTTTGTTTTGCGCAGTCAATGGCTGATTAAAGAAAGCGTTTGTTGCAGATGAACCAAGGCGACCAATGTTCTTCTTCTTCCCCGCATAACTCAAGACCCAAGCATACAATAAAGATTCCTGCATGTTTCAAACCTGCTCGTGCAGGCGTCGGAGCATCTGCAAGTCTTGATAGAGAACTTCTTGAATAATATTTATCCAAATGTCTATTGAACTTGAATGTTATATTTGCATGTTGATATTCATGTTGTAGAGGACGGGAAGAAGAAGAAAAGACAACCGGCAGCATCAATTGATGATGATCATGTTGACGACGACTCGATCAACATTGTAGACGCTGATGTTGGAGTTCTTCGCGAGTACCCGACTGCTGGGCTTGCATTTGACATTCCCATGGTAAATACTTTCCCAGGTAATCAACTTGTTGGCGGTTTCATCGTGCCCAAGTGTCATGCGCTTCTGTACACCAAAATCTGGAGAAAATATGGACACATTGCCACCACAGAAGCATGGAGGGGTTTCTTTCCAACTCTCTTGACCACGGTTGCTGGCTTGTTACCTATTATTGATGAGATGGACAGGAAGAACTTGCGGGATGTCAAGAATAAAGAGCTTTACATGTGGAATGATATGATCTCGAATTGTGAGCTCTTGAAATTCAATGTAGACTGGCTTCGTCGTCGCATCGAAATTATCAAGATTGATAGGGCTGCAGTTGTTGCTCACATGATCTCCTCGTTGACTGCTATTATGGAGGAAGAGAGAGCTCTCACTTTGGAATCAACGAGAGTTGATAAAGCAATTGAGGATCTGAGGATAAGGAATGAAAACTTGCGAACAAAGCTGAATATGATGTCCAGTAAGAATTATCTGTTATTGGACGGTGTGCTCTAAATGAGCATTTATGATTGTTGTTTCTCGAATAAGTTTAGGCTTTTCTTTAGGTAGAATAATTGATCATGGCAAGAAGGAAATTTTGTTCATTTATGAGACGTTTAATGAACAAAGGAGCATTTTGCATGCTCTTTGGAGGAATATAAATTACATTTTAAAAGTGCTTGAAATGATGAAAAGGTAATTGTTTTTTCTACGGATCAGGCATAATATGCTTTGAGCCATTTACCGTTGATTATATATACTTCCACTCCTCCGTCAATAGCTAAGATCTTGTAATATCCACTGGATACTGCCTTGATGACTACATATGGTCCTTCCCATTTCGAAGAGAACTTGGGAGCAGACAAATCTTGTTGAATGTGTTTTGCTGTCTTTAATACCAAATCTCCTACTTGGAATGTTCGATGTCTTACCATTTTGTTGTAAGCTCTGTAGATCCTTTGTTTGTATGCTTCTACGTATTTTTCTACCTTAGCCCTCCTCGACTCAAGCATGTCCAGTTCAGTAATTCTTGAGTTGGACACTTCGGCTTCATCCCATTGTACTCTACTGGCTATTGCAATCCTTGCTGAAGGAATTTTGATTTCTGCTGGGGTATGGAGTCGGCTCCATAGACAAGAGAGTATGGTGAAGTTCCGATCGAGCTTCTTGGTGCGGTGCGGTAGGCCCATAAAGCCATAGGAAATTGTTCATGCCACACTTGCGGATTATCATGAATTATTCGACTGAGAATTCGGGTCAAAGTTTTGTTGGTGCTTTCTGCTTGTCCGTTTCCCTTGGGATAGTATGGTGTAGAGAAAACTTGTTTGATGTCGTATTCCTCGAGCAGTTCTGTCACGTGCTTGTTGGCAAAAGGAGTTCCGTGATCGGTGACAATGTGTTTAGGAACACTGAATCTACATATTATGTATTCTTTGATGAAGGATGCAATCGTGACTCCAGTGGTGCTTCGGAGAGGAATAGCTTCAAACCATTTGGTAACATACTCAGTTGCAGTGATGATGTATTCATGATGCTTCGAAGATGCTGGATTGACCTTCCTGATGATATCCAGTCCCCACCTATAGAAAGAACATAGACTATTTACAGAATTCAATGGGAGACAAGGAGTGTGGATGAGATTACCATGTATTTGGCATTGATGACACCTCTGAACGTGTGCAGCTGCATCGTCTTCCATGGTCGGCCAATAATATTTCTCATGAATCTGGAGAAATAATTTTCTTTTTCCTTGATGTTCTCCATCGTGCATTTCCTTTAAAATTGTTGGGATTTCATGCTCAGCTAAACATCTCAGTAAATTCCCGCCAAAACTTTTGCGGTATAAGATTCCATCAAGAAAGAAAAATCTTTAGCTCTCTGAATGAGTTTGACCCATAGTATCCCATCCTTTGAATCTTTCTGTAAAGTGTTACCACCAACGTATGTCCGCAGATTTCTTCATGTATGCGTCTGAGTTGTTCGTCCGCTTCGTCGTTTCCGAGACATCGTGATGAGGACCCATCAGGATTTCGATAGTATAACGCTCCGTGAAGCAAGAAATAACTCTGTAATTCCTTGAGGCTGACTTTCCCTTTTGAAAGAGAACTGCTCAATTCATGAATAATAGGTGCTCGCCAATCGTTTGCTTGAATGTCCTCGACTTGAGCAAGCCAGGTAGATGACACAATACGCCTCTGTACTGTGATGGTTTTCTCTGCTCCTTCGAATTGCAGCTTAGAAGCAAGAGTTTCTAGGAAGTCGACATGTCTATTGTTAGTTCGTCCAGTATGAACGATCGTTGCATCAGCAAAATGAGTTAATATTCTTTGAGCTTCAACTCTGAATGGCGCGAGCGTGATTTCTTTGAGAGAGTATGCTCCATTCATTTTATTGACCAGTAGTTTTGAATCTCCCCTTATCTCAAGGTGTGTTTATCCTGCTTGCTTGAATGGAGAAAGCTTAGTAAGAAAGCTTCATATTCTGCTGAATTGTTGGTACAATGAAAATCCAGCTTGAATGAATGTGAGAAGACTTCGCCAGATGGAGATACTAGCACTATGCCCGCTCCTTCGGTATCATTGCTAGGTGGTTGCGGATCCGTCAAAGTATAAAAGCCATGTCTCTTCTTTGATGACTAAGACTTATGGAAACTCGTCGGGCACATCTTCATGTAACATTATTGTATCTTCCCTTGGAAAAGCAGCGAGCAAATCTACAACTGCTTGGACTTTGATTGCTTTAGGTGGTACACAATCTATGTCAAACTCTGACATCTGAAGTAGCCACTTTGCTGGTCTCCCTATCAAGGCTGGCTTTGATAGTAGAAACTTTATAGGGTCAGCCTTGGAGACAACACGACTCTGTTGGATAAAAAATAGTGCCTGAATTTCTGGATTGCACGCACTAATGCTAGACATGCTCTTTCGGCTTTTGGGTATCGGAGTTGAGCGTCCCTCATCGTACGGATGAAGTATTAAATCGGACGTTTGATACCTTCTTCATCTTCTTGAGAAAGAAGTGCTCCAATAGCGACATCGCTGGAAGCTGTGTAGAGTATTAGTGATCGTCCTTGCGCTGGAGATTTCATGACAGCAGGTGATAGCAGTATCTGCTGTATTTTCTGGAATGCTTCTTGCTAGACGGTTGTCCATGTAAAACTCACTCCTTTCTTCAGTATAGGGGTGAACGAAGCAATGAGTTGAGCCAATACAGGAATGAAGCGTCGAATATAATTTACCTTGCCCATTAAACTCTGGAGTTCTTTCACAGTGCGTGGAGGAGGCATGGTAGTAATGGCTTTCGTCTTGTCTGGATCAACTTTGATTCCTTCTGCGGTGACCAAGAATCCTAGAAACTTTCCGGAGGAAATACCAAAAGCACACTTCAGAGGATTCATCTTTAATTTGTATTCTCTGCATCTTTCAAAAACTTGTCTTAGAACTTCGAGGTGGGATGCTCGAGTCTTCGACTTTACCACCACATCATCAACATAGTCTTCTACTTGCTTGTGCATCATGTCGTGGAATATGACAGTCATGGCTCGTTGATAAGTGGCACCTGCATTCTTCAATCCGAAGGGCATCACAGTGTAGTGAAAGTTCCCAATAGGAGTACAGAATGCGGTCTTGTTGGCATCATGCTCGTACATCTTGATCTGGTTGTATCCACTGTAACCATCCATGAATGAGAACATACCGCGACCACTGGTTGCATCAACGAGCATATCAATGTTGGGTAAGGTAAAATCATCATTTGGACAACATTAGTTCAGATTCCTCAAATCAACGTAGCATCTGATTTGACCATTTTTCTTCTTGACGGGAACAACGTTTGCCAACCATGTTGGATGTTGAATAGGTTTGATGAATCCTGCTGTTAGTAGTTTCTGAATCTCGACTTTGGTTTGTTCCTCGACTTCGTGTCTGAACTGCCTAGGCAGTTGTTTGAAAGTTTTGGAGCCAGGAGTGATAGGCAGATCATGCGTAACTAATCTGTCGTCTAGACCAGGCATTTCTTCATACGTTCAGGCGAAGACATCCTGATATTCTTTCAGCAGATTTATCAGCTCCGTTCGTTCCTATGATGACAGCGCGGAACTAATTAAAATTGACCTTGGATCATCTTCTGTCCCGATATTGATTGTTTCGAGATCATCAGTGCCGTCTTGCAATTGTCGTGGAGCGTCTTGAACCTCTTCTTCGAGTGATGACTCGCTCTGACATGATTCTTCGGGGCGGGGAAACTTTTCATTGTTCTCCTCGGTTAATTGCTGATCTTTGTATCGGCGATAAATGATCCTCCGCATCATGACTAGATATAAAATTGGACCTCGGGGTTGAAATATGATCCTTGTGGCGTTTAATCGGTGTAGCAGATAACTTGATCGACTTAGCATCTGAGGATGATGGTTTGTCAGCAACTTCTTCAATGGACTTCCAGTTTGGGAGTGGAGTACTGTAAATCCTTCTTGGAGGTTCAGGGATATCCTTTTGATACTCAAGGAATTTAGTATCATAGACCAGGGCGTAAGGATATGATGAAACTGCAATACGAACAATTTTGTTATTGAGCAGAGCTTTCATGCATTGATGATACGTCGAAGGAACCACTTTATTGTCATGGAGCCACGGTCGTCCGAGGATCATGTGATAATCAGGCTCTTGTTCGATCACGTGAAATTTGACCTTTGATTGAATAGGCCCTACCTTCAAGTCTATGTATGCATATCCATATGTATGGATCTGGCTTCCTTCGAAACCTGTCATCAAGATGGGATGGAGAACAATTTTATTCTGTGGGAACTTGGCCGCTTTGAGAGTCTTAATAGTAATAATGTTTGTAGAAGGGCCCATATCGACAAGATCTCTCTTGAACTCGGAGTCTTTGATAAAACCTGTCACATATAAGGCTCGATTATGCCCTTCATCTGACATGCGATCTTCTTCTCCGAAGGTGATGTTGTTGATCGAATGTTCAGACATCATGGATGCTTCTTCAACTGCTGGGCATGATGGAGTTAGTTGCACGTCTGATGATATTTGGTTGAGTGCAACGAATATGTTCGTACGTTGATCCCTTGAGAAGTGCAGGAGTTCACATAGATTTTCAATCAAGTGTGTGACTTCTTGATCCACCGGCTTCTCATAGGTGGTGAAGCTGTTGGATTGAGGGCTAGCGTCAATAGTGTCGAGGGATGAGCGCTCCACAACTTGCGGTCCTAAGATTCTCGTCAGGTTCATCATGCAGTTGAACAAATTATCGATCGCTCCCTTCAATCGATTTATGTTCCTTTCTAAGATCTCTTGCATTCGTGCCAGTTCGGCTAGTGATGGAATTTCTCCATCGAATGCATTAATAGATAAAAAAGGAGTAGTAAAGTATGGATGACGAATATTACCAGAATTATTCGGATGAGCCAGAGAAGCGTCACAATTTGAGAGATTCTGACTGGAGTTTTGAGTAACTGAATTGGATCTAAGACCGACCATCTTTATGAGTATTGAGATTGCAACCGAGAGAATGATCTCCTACTGTGGTCGCCAATCTGTAGATGGGGCAAAACGAGTTGCTGGTTTTTACGGAATTGAGGAGACGACCGTGCGTAGGAAACTCCTTGAACCGAGCGAACTGTTAAACCTCACACAGATGCACTTCAAAAAGGGAGTGCTTTGGATTCGAGAGATCAATATGTAAGACTCCGGCCTAAACCAAGATAATGGTCGTTCCAGAGTCAATTCGGTCACAAGAGAGAATGGGTCGATCTGTAGGAGGGAAGCTGAGAAATGTGTGAGATCAATGATGATCGAAGATTGTGGGTGTGTTGTGTATTCTGCGTAAAGGAATAAGATAAGCTCTAATTGATTGAATTTGCTCTGTTGAGAGTAATTGCTCAGACGTTGAGTTGTTAATCTCGTGTTGTCTGTTTTGACAAAATATTGTCTTTTTTCAATCATGATTCAGAGACTTATTTATATTGCTAGAATTGTAAACACCTTGATCCCATGAAGTGTGGTAGTTGCTGGAGTCAAAGAGTGGGGAAGTGGAAATCGTGTTAAAACCAGTTGCTCATCGTGCGGAGACTTGGTTGATTTTCTACCCACTACTTTGCTAACTCCTTCAACTGATTGCACGACTTGCTCACATTCTCATCATGTGTATGAACACACGTGTCGTAGACCGCCAAACCATAACCCTAGTTAATATCCACCCATGTAACACGATTGATGTCTCGTGATTGTGGAGTATGCAAGGCAGACGTGTATTTGGTTAGTCAGTTGCTGACTTCATGGGATGATGAGTCCTTGTATTGCTGAGTCGAACGTGGTTTGCAAATATTCTGAGACTCATGAATTGAATGTGTCTGTTGAGACAGAGGTATAATTGTCGATAACTGAATATAGTTAAGGTGAAAAAATATTGTTCACTTGATGAATTGTTGAATATTGATAGTTGAACCAATATTCCTTAGTCTGGGAAATGTTTCTCATTTGAACGAATGTTGCTCGTTTGATGAATTATTGGTAGCATGACCAAATAAAATATTATTTTAAGATACTGACAACTGAACCGAGTATGATTAATAAAATGTTGATCATGGGATCGTTGTAAAATTATTAGCGTTCGAATCTGGAATTATGAACCTTGGACTCGAAACCCTAATTCGAACAATTGATGATCAATTGATGGTTTATTGAAAATTAACCACTGGGTGAAGGAGGGACCGGCTACATGGGATGATGGGTCGACCATGTAGCTCCCAAATGCTCGAGTGAGCAAATACCAAAGTCTTTTGAAGACCAGTTGGTGAAAGGATGATTAAATGCTGGTTTAATCATTTATTCAAACAATGTTTGTCTGAAACTTAGGTGATAAAACCTAATAAATTATGAAGAGATGAAGGACCGACCAAGGGGTCATGAAACAGTCCCTGGTTGGTCATGGGATCGACTGACGATCGTTTTATGAAATTCCAAAATTGTTTGAAAGAGTTTTAACCTAATATGACCAAATTAGGTCAAATGATGAAAGTAAGTGGGACCGGCCTCTTGCAAGCCAAAGAGCCAACCTTGGTCGATCAAGGTAACATTCTCACGTCGCCAGAGTGTCCATGTCTCAGTCCTGAGAATTTTGATATTTTCTGATGTGCGTTTGAGCAACATTTTGAGAAAATATGAAGAAATCAAGGATTTTGCTGAAACTGAGGAAAATTCATAAGATGAAGGAAATAATAATAATAAAATGAAGGAATCATGAAGTGTGGGACCGGATATGGAAAAGGCATTGCCGGCCGGCCAATGATCCCGGTCCCATGGCACTTTTCCTAACTTTATATTATTTTCATGGTTTTAGGGAAATATCATGAAATCAAGGAGTTTGTTGAAACCAATGATTTTTGTTGAAATCGGGGAGTTTCCTTGAAGTGAAGGAGTTTCCATGAGATGAGGGAAACAAACAATATTAATAATAATAAAATAAGGATGTATGGGACCGGCTTGGGCATGGTCGGCCGGCTAGGGCCCGGTCCCACGAGTTTCCCTAATTTTATCCTTTTTCCTTAATGTGAAGGAAATATCATGAAATCAAGGAATTTCATGGGATCAAGGAAATAATAATAAAACAATAAGGAATGCAAGGTGTGGGACCGGCCACAACTAGGGCATGAACGGACGGCTAGTAGGCTTGGTCCCGCATACCTTCCTTAATTAATTATTATTCCCTTGATGTGAAGGAAACACCATAAAACTGAGGAGTTTCTTTGAAACGAAGGAATTTTGTTCAAATGAGGGAATTTTCATGAGACCAAGGAAAATAATAAAAATATGATAAAATATAAATTTGGGCGTGGGACTGACCACGACACGACCGGCCGGCTGGTGGGCCCAATCCCCAACATCATGATTAATATTTTATTGTTTATTATTTTCTTCCTATTTTGCATAGGTTCATCGTTCCTTCGTGTTTTGGAATGCTCGTTCGTGCATTCAAGTGCTCGTTAATGCATCATTGCCGAGTACACTTGAACCATTTTGGTCGGGGCTTACTCGATAGTGGCTCAGATGCCCGTACATTGAATATTTACTATTAACCCATGGAATTCTGCCGGGAAAAACCATGAATTGAAGTAACGAAATATTATGAATAATGTAGAATATTTTTCAGGAATTCAGTTAATGAATCTGAAAATTTAGGAATAATTAATTGATGACTATATACTAGTACGATCGTCTAAGAGCATTAATTATTCAGGAATTGAGTGATATGAGCTTGTTGAAGCGTCATACTTCTTCTATATAGTCAGGGAAAACATTGTTACATCCTGAAGACGTTATTGCTCTATAATAGCAGGAAAGCTGTCTAGGAGCCGTCTAATCTTGCGGTTCTATATAGAATAACTTACTGAAATTGCTCAGTATTCATGAGATATGTCGTTGCCTCAGCTGAGAGACTACACATCTACATATACTCTGAGAGACAGTATTCTCAGTCAGAGATTCTTGTGGCATGAGCTTTCATGATTCAATGAGAGACATGAGCCTCAATACTCATCTGATTGCTGGATCAGGAGCATGTATAATTATGGTTTTACGATTTTAGCCCTTGACGAAAATCCACCATCTACAATGTCCATTCCCAGAATTCTTCTCATGTGCACATTAAACAAATCTTGTTCAACTGCCTTATGACCTTTCTTGATTTCTTCAACCATATGCGCTCAGATGTCTTAACAATATCGACCTTTTCTTGTTTTTCAAAAAATTCTTGGATGTTGAATACTCAAGATGATAATTGTACGACATCTTGAGTTTCCCGTATGTTCCTTTTTTTTTCATTTCCATTAACATTAAGATTAAAATTACCTTGTCGGGATCCGCCAATATTGGGTTGAGGGTTTGAGTTTGTTTGTGGTAAATAATAAGGAGACCCAGGTTGTTGAGAAACATATGTAGTCTCGTAAGGTGGTTCCTTTGGTACTTGATATATATTCAACATACCATGGTTATTGTTGAGATGTGAATATCGATTTAGTCCTACACGTCCTAGTCACAACAGTGACAACACCTTTTTCTAGAATTGAATGAGAGAGAACCTCCTTTCCATTGTACTATGTCCTTACTTATATAGGCTTTTTCCAAAACCCTTCTTTTCATGACATCATGCCACATGTCATGGAAGCTTCTTTATTTACAACTATTGCCATTTCTCCTAGTGTAACCTTAAACTTCTCCATAAATTCTTTCCTTGTCCTTTCTATTTCATGGGCATGTCTTATTGGACTTGGGCTTTAGTCCCCATGTCTCATGGTGGGCTTGTCCTCCCTTTAGGGGCTTCCTAGCCCTGCTAAGGGGTAATTATTTTCATGTATCAACAGTTATAATTTAATCATCTTTCTGGAGATGTGGAAATAGGCTTCGTGCTTGAAACTCGCATTTCTTTATTTTTTGATATTCCTCTCGAGTTTTTCGTTGTTGCAGTTTGAACATTTATAAATTCGAACAAGCATAACATGTTTTAAAAATTAATTAAACAATTTGAAATGCTACTTACCGCACCAACTTCAGTATCACAACTCGTTTTGCAACGATTCATTTGCATCATCAAAAATACCTAACTGTTCACGTCTTTACTGATTGTATTAAAACGACCCGACAACCTAAAAACATCACCACTTTTTATATTCCTAGTTTACTGACTAAATTGTTTAAAAATGTCCCCCCAAAGCGTATTATGTTGTTGTTGAACACCATTGATAGGATCAAGCGTAAATGATATATAATCCCTGCAAATAACTTTATTTTCATCCAGACTATATTTTGGACATCGAACTTTCGCTGTCGATGTATTTTGTGTTTGTGATGAACTGGTCATTTTTTGGGGATTTTTTTCTTTAGATTTTGAATTTAAGAGTTTTAGATTCAAAGTGAAATTATACTTATTATTTTTTTTTTTGGATGTATAAGGTGTAATTCTAGAGTTAAAAATAGTCAAATTATAGAAAATGAAGTTAGAGCCGTTGGATGAATGTTTCAATCATCTCAAGTTGAGATAGGCAAGCCCATCTGGTTGACCATTTACTTACTTTCCTTGGGGTGGGAGTGGATGGAGTGAACAAATTACCTCGTTCATCATCCCACTAGAGTTGCTCTTAGACTAAGTTCTATGGACTAGATCAGACAAAAAGCGTTGCAGATTAGAAAAAAAAAGCATTGTTTATTTTTAACACTACTTCTCTCTCTAGATATATCTCGCATGTAAACTAGTAGCGAGATAGTTTCGCCGAATGGTTCAGGGCAAAGAAAATCAACTTTTCGCAGTTTGGTTCAGCGCAAATTTGTTTATTTTTTAATCCCACGGCTGAGATGGTTACGTTGTTCCATTCAGCGCGATCACGGGGAATGGTTCAGTTATTCTAGCTTCCAATTTATATGTTAGATTGGAAGCTAGAATAACCTCCTGAGACTTATGGTAATTCTAATCAAGCATCTCGATGCGCTGAATGGAACAACGAAAAGTAGAATTAGGTTGCGAGAAAAAGAAGAAGGAAAAAAAAAATCATTTTTAGTAAAGAACACTGAACACTTCCATTTCCCGCCTATTATCAGTCCATTTAGGCCCTTTTCAGCCGTTTTCGCGCCCATATCAATTACGAGAGAAGAAGAAGAGAGATAGAGAGGGAGAAATAAAAATGGCAGTGGGAGCAACAAGGAAGAAAGTACTTCGAAAGTTTAAGTTAAGAGGCTACATCTTACAAACAGATGCCCTAGAAGAGATTTTATCATTTTTAACCCAATTTGAAGACGCTGAGGATGAAGCAATCAATGTCCTTCTCGACGAAATCAATAAAGAATCTCTCAACTCATCTGTTCTCGATAGAGATTCTGTTCATCGAGTCATCAGTCTTCTACACGAAGCTGAATCTGCTGTTGAAGCTAGCCCTAGTTCTAGTAATCGTTCCCATTTCAGAATTGTTGATTCCTTTATAATCCCTAAATTTTGTTACGATCCAATCAAGAAAACTTTCTACGAGTAAGTCTTATTTTACTGATTAAACTTCCAAAATAGGTTTATTTTACGATTGTGTAATTTTTTTTTCTTCAATTGCTGATTTTAGGCGTACTGGAAAGCTTCCAATACACGGTGAAGCTTCCTCTAAAGCTGCTTTATACAGAGATAGGTTTGAGTTGTTGCTTCAGAGGCTTTCTCGTGATCCTCATTTTGCAAAACCGGCTTTTGATTCTGAATTTAATAGCTCTGATAGCTGTGAGGTATAAATTAAAACACACATCAATTATTTGTGTTCTCCTTTTTTTTCTTCTTATATGTATCTGCTTTAAAATGTCGAATATAACACTTTCTTATAGTATGCTATTGGTATCACTGAGATATTCTGATGGGGAAAGAAGACCAATTGACAGAATCTGGAGGAAACATATGTTGACATGATCTAGGTTTTGCCCTCAGTAGATCAAAATGTAAAATAGAAATTGGCTTGAGTATGTTGATGATAACCAAATGGGGGACGGTTAGCAAAGGGCAGGACATAAATTGACTGTTGGTTTTTGGAAAGTAGGGATCTGAGAGCTGAGGTGTTGTAGGATGCATTGATTCTTCGTTAGGCACTTAATTGGGAATCCAATCTGTATCTACATTTTTTATTTTTTATAGATATGTTTTCCTTAACTTACCAAGTCTGGTTCTTAATACAACCCAAGCAAGAATGCATTATTAGATGTATGTATATGAGAAGATGTGTCTCATGATAGAGCTGAAAGGACTTGTGTTGCAAGCACAAATAAGTGGTTGTCGCAATGATAATGATAGTATAAAAGAAATCTGCACTCACGCTACTGATAATTTTATCAACAGTCCCATTGTCATTGAGGTTGACGTCCAATAATTTGTGTTGCAGATTTCTCCAATTCAATCTCTGATTGGGCAGACGGGGAGGAGATGGATTATGGGTGTAATCTCCCAATTAGAAGATGGTCATTTCTACTTAGAAGATATGACTGCAGCTGTACCAGTTAACTTATCTAATGCAATATCCTTGACAAGTTCCATGTTTTATAATAAGCCATCATCATGAAACCAGCTTTGTATTTTTGTTTGTCTAATTTAATTGTAATGCGAACTGTCATTTTCTTTAACATGTAACACAAGATCACAACAGGTTTTTTTGTGGAGAACACTGTAATTGTAGCTGAAGGAGAGCTGCTCCCAAGTGGTACCTTTCAGGTTCAATTCTATCCTATTCATGTCTCTAGTAACTACTGTGAGCATGGTGGATTTACTTTACAATTGTTTCCCAATCTAGTCGACGTCCACATTAGAAAATAAGATTATGACTCTCACCTGGTTGCTTCTTTGCATCATTGAATAATTACGTGTAGCCTCTTTACTTAGTTTGGGTCTTGTGTCTGGTACTTCGGTTTTCTAGCTTTACTTAGTTGACATACTAATAAAAAATCGGATGTTACTTGCTTTGGTTTTTGAAATGAGTAACTGCCACATTTCTTTTCTGTCTGTCTTTTAACATCTCCACAAATTTGTAAACCTGTGATTTTGAAATGTATTGCAGGTCAATACATGTGGGTTTCCCCCATTGGAGGCCAGGGATGAATCATTCTCTTTACTTGTAGGGCTAGACTTTTTTGGTTGTGGTGCAGTCCCAACAGAGGAAATGGTATGCTTCATCAGGCCTTTATATTTAGCCACTTCGGCATTTTTGATTTGGAGTAGCTGATAATAAGTTTGGTCTCAATTAAAATGGCAACAGCTTAGACTTTCAGAGTTGGAGAAGAAGGCTGTGAATGACATGTTTGTCATCTTTTCTGATATTTGGCTGGATGATGCAGAGGTAATTGAGCTCGTATTTAAGTTTACCTTGCAATTAATAGATCAGCTTATTGCTGGAGGCAGTAACATTGTTTTTTTTTTTTTGTGAAGACTATGGAAAAACTAGCCATTGTACTGAATGGTTATGAGAATGAGGCGGTGGTTCCTTCCTTGTTTGTCTTTATGGGAAATTTCTGCTCTCGTCCATGTAACCTGGCTTTTAATGCTTTCTCAAGTCTCAGGTTAGAATTTATTGCGTAAAGGTTCCTTTCCAAAATGTTGATGTAAGATATCCTGTGGAAAAGCAATTGAACAAATTAGATATGCAGATCACAATTTGGAAAGCTGGGAGAAATAATTGGGGCTCATACCCGCTTAATGGAGCAAAGCCAGTTCCTTTTTATTCCAGGTCCGGAGGATGCAGGTAAATTGAATAAACACTTTTTTTTATTTGAAATTTTGTTCACGAATGTTTAGCTGCATCTTAGACACATTCCGTGTTTTCAGGTCCTTCAACGGTTTTGCCCAGGCCTGCGTTATCCAAGTATCTGACAGAGGAGCTTCAGAAGCATGTTCCCAACGCCATCTTTAAAAGTAACCCTTGCAGGTCAGACCTCTGTTTAATGATTCATTTCATATATGCCAGTTTATGACTTTTCTTTATTAAGTATACAGTTATAGTTATATAACCACATTTAGCCTGTTATCATTGTTTGATGTCACTTAGCATATCCTGCACTCCACATAGTAGTATAAAATGCTGAAAATAATTATTTTAGGATCAAATTTGTTGGTGAAGATGGATGAATTTCAACCCCCCACAAAATAAATTAGTTAAGAGCTTTTGTGGTTACCTTTTGCAATTAAACAATTTTGTGAAATTCAAAGATGAGATGCAAACTAATTAATTAATGGAACATGCACTATTGGACATACCACATGGATTGGTTGATGCGATGGGTCAAAATTTAGCAAATCTGTAGTAGTCTTTTGAAAGCATGGCGATTATGTAAGGAAATGAGTCCTGAAATTTGCAAGTACTGCACTATAAGCAGTAGAGTATGGTATAATTTGGTTTTACATGCCGAAGTGTTTCAGTTACTTCACTTTCGCAGTTCTTACTTCTTAAGTTTTAAAAAGACTGCATATTAACATATTGCTTGCAGTACAAAAACTGACATATATGAATTATTATTTTTCTCTGTGAGCTCAGAATCAAGTTTTACACCCAGGAAATCATCTTCTTCCGTCAAGACCTCCTTTATAAAATGCGCCGTTCCTGCCTGATTCCCCCTTCAACAGAAGAAACCAGTGATCCTTTTGAGCATGTGAGTTGAGTACAGTTTTGTTTTGTCTTGTTTTCTTTCTATTTCTCCCTTCTCTTCTTTTCTTGTTATAAAAAAGTAGCAAGATACTTGTCTTAAAGTAATAGGTGCGTGTATTGCAGCTTGTTGCAACCATAACTCATCAAAGCCATTTATGTCCCCTGCCTCTCACTGTTCAACCCATTATCTGGAATTATGATCATTGCCTCCGCCTATATCCATCCCCGCATACGGTATCTTATTCACTCTCCTCTCTTTAAGTCTTTCTATGATTATCCGAACATGTGCAGTCAAACTATGAGGTCCTGCCAGTTTGTTTATTTAGTAGTATGTTGTTTGTTCTTAGATGAGGAAACCTTATATCATTTTAAGTGATTTAGACTTTTTGATGATTTCTTGCGCTGTTTCCTGATTTGGGGACCAATAACCGTCAAAATCAAGTACTAGGTCTCCAATATAATATCAACTCAACTAGCAGTCTAGCCCAGAACCATCAACGAATACAATTTTTATAATAACTTGAACATCAATGAATATCAAAGGCCGCTAATTTGATTTTATATTCTGTACACCTTCGAAGGGTTTCTTTCATGTCAAAGGCATTTGTTTCATCTATGCCGTGCTTACATTAATAGAAAGTTGTATCACTCAGTATCCTGTTTTATATTGTTCATCATTTGAGGAGAGACTAATAAATACATAGAGGAACACATTTGGAAATAGTAAAAAGACCTTCAACCTTAAGCTTGTTATTGGATTTGAGATTTAGTTTCTCCAGTGCAACTTTTCTATGTGTTCAGTTTTCTGCCTCATTTTGCATTACTACAAATGATCATTTTTTCATGCATCGGTTTTCCAGATAGTGTTGGGGGACAGAAGTGAACAGAAGACATTCGAATACACAGGCACAACGTGTTTCAACACCGGCTCCTTCTCTAGTGACAGTACATTCGCAGCATACTTTCCTTGCATGAAGAAGGTTGAATTGTCAGCCCTGTAAATGATCTTACAGCAGATCTTTCTAGTGCTAATTGCAACGTCAGCAGGTTTAGTGTCAAATTCAGATAATGATAACCATCCAATATTATATGTATCTTCAGAGTTAGAATTTGGAGTGAACTTCACACTTGTATGAACTGTAATATTTAATGTTGCCAAGATATGCAACTCAAAATGATTCAAACGATATGCATGCCAAGCATTTAACCCATTAATGTAACTGTGGAGGTTTAATTGTTTTGCCAGTCTTCTGCTTCCTTTACCCTCTTGCTGTTATTTTCTGAAATCATCATTAGACACCCATGATATGCTGCGTGTGGTGTGGAAGCCTTGTATCCTCCTGGATGGCAGCCATTTTTTATTTTATTTTGAGATAACAGAGATTTTATTAACCTAGCGTTTTTAGGGGCCACCCCAAAGGATTTAGGGGCCATCAATTTATACCCAGCCAAAGACTCTAGTTAAGGGGTACCCTATATGATATTGAAGTTACATAAATACCCTTATGGTAAAACTGTATGAAAACCAAATCAAAAACAATTCTACTCATTTCAACTCTTCTTCTTCCAGTTTCCTATTATCTTTCGATTGTGGAAGAAAAAAAAAAATTCCGATCCAAAGTCAAATGGCCCCAATTAGGTAAGAATCTATCATTTTTGGGGTTTATTTCGCTTTAATTCGGCGAATCGAGAAAAAATAATTCTAGGGTTTTCGGTTATTTATCCAGATTCGGGCGATATTCATGCTCCTTTACTTCCGAATGTAATCGTGTTCTCCATTTCTCAAGAACATCGACAGTATTCGGGAGAAATATTTGATGGTTATCGGCCGAATATTGTTGGTCATATCTTTCTGGATACAAACTGGTAATAATCGGTAGTTTAATGAATTTTTTGTCTCCCGAATATATTTAAGTAGACACACAGTATTCGGAAGTACACTCACTACCGAATATATATATATATATATATTGAAAAATCTCAAAATTTCTGATATAGGAAAAATCCCATTTTGGGGCCAGTATTTATTCGGAAGACAATATAATGTTATATACTTCCGATTATTTCAATTTCAAAATTTGAAAAGTATAAGTTTTTCCCAAATTCTGATTTTTGGGCCATCGTACATTCGGAACTTTACAAAACAATTATCCTCCGAATATAGCAAGTTCAAAACAAACCACGCCTTGGCTCTAGGTGGTTCCAAGGGCTAATATAGAATGTTAGACAGCCCATATTCGGAAGTTTGGGTAACTAATTATACTTCCGATTATTTCAATTTCAAAATTTGAAAAGTATAAGTTTTTCCCAAATTCTGATTTTTGGGCCATCGTACATTCGGAACTTTACAAAACAATTATCCTCCGAATATAGCAAGTTCAAAACAAACCACGCCTTGGCTCTAGGTGGTTCCAAGGGCCAATATAGAATGTTAGACAATCCATATTCGGAAGTTTGGGTAACTAATTATACTTCCGATTATTTCAATTTCAAAATTTGAAAAGTATAAGTTTTTCCCAAATTCTGATTTTTGGGCCATCGTACATTCGGAACTTTACAAAACAATTATCCTCCGAATATAGCAAGTTCAAAACAAACCACGCCTTGGCTCTAGGTGGTTCCAAGGGCCAATATAGAATGTTAGACAGCCCATATTCGGAAGTTTGGGTAACTAATTATACTTCCGATTATTTCAATTTCAAAATTTGAAAAGTATAAGTTTTTCCCAAATTCTGATTTTTGGGCCATCGTACATTCGGAACTTTACAAAACAATTATCCTCCGAATAATATAGTCGTGTTTAGAAACACCAACTTAATCCGTAGATAAGAATTTAAGTTTTCCACCGAATGTCTTATTCGGAGGTAATACGTGTATCGTTAACAACCGATTGTAGTGCACCAATGATACGAAACCTCAACCGATTGTAGTGCACCCGATCTATGCAAATGAATGTACACAGTTTACTGAGTGAAAAAAATGATATATTCGGAGGTAATTAAATAAGTCAAACTTCCGAATACTTTATATTCGTAATCTTATCGGTTACCCAAAACACCCGATTTATGCAAATGAATGTACACAGTTTACTGAGTGCAAAAAATGATATAATCGGAAGCTAAAATATATAGTAAAACAGCCGAATATAAATAACCGGGAGATAACTTTAATCGATAAACATCCGATTTTCAAGTTTTCGGAAATTTTATTTTGAGGCCACTGTTATATTCGGCAGTCAAATAATGTTAAACTATTACCGATTGTAAAGGATAAGAATACGGAGTTTTGAAATTTTCTGAGGAATTCGTTTTTGGGGCCATTCGGAGGTAAATAACTCTACATAACTACCGAATGTAGATATTTTTGGAAAACCAGTTTGGGGTTTTTCTCATATTCGGCAGTAAACTAGTATCTTGTAACTACCGAATATACATATTTGGTACTCAGTGTGTTATATTCGTAAGTTTAATCTAGAAATTATCCACCGAATCTGGGTAGTTCATGGAATTCAATGCATGCAATAATCGGTTTTTCTTGTTTACAAAAGCACACAAACGCATGCAAATCGAGTATTTGAGTTTCTTAACACAATACCTGTGTTTTACATGCATCGTTAGCTTCAATATCATGCGATTCTCCATTTTCTTCCATGAAAGGGTCGTCTATGTTTTCCTCTCCACAAAAGTTTGGATCATTCAACATATACCCCAAATCGTCTTCTCTAAACGGTCGTGAACCCTCAACATTTTGTTCTTCGTCATGATTCTCACCTTCTTCTTCTTCGTATCCATCCATTTTTGTAGTGATAAAATGGGTTTTCTCTTTTTTTCCTTCACCTTCTTCTCTATAACTCTAACAACTCAAAAATTAAAAAGAAATGGAAAAAATGAAACACAAATCATTCTAATATTGCACCGACTACAATCGAAAGTATGGGAACGATTTTGGCTTCCGATTGCATTCGGAGGGTAACAATGTTATCATATCCTCCGAATATATAAGGGTAATTTCTCCATTACGAATTACGCGAGATAAGGGCTGGCTACATTTTCCCTTTGGGTGACCTTTTTTGTTTTATTGTTGGCCCCTAAATCCTTTTGAGTGGCCCCTAAAAACGCCAGGTTTATTAAAATGGAGGAGAGAAATTAAAATTACAAGAAATAGAAGTCGATGCGGCCCCAATATTATTTTTGAAAACAATCTAAAATAGCTCAAACCTCCCCTCAATGAGGAACTCAGGCCTGCCAATAAAGGTCTCCACAACACCTTGCAGCAAAGTTTATTTCTCTAAAACTAGGCTTAAATCTTTTCTTTTTTTTTTCTTTTTCTTTTTGAAGATAAGATACATTTTATTTATCACAAACATAGGATACAAAACTCGATTAGCTAAGGGAAATTCTTATGGCAATGGCCAAACTCAAATATTTGTTGAGCCACGTGGATGGCCAAATTGGGTTTTCCACTATGGTAAAGTATAGGGTGTTGGAGAAACAGGCGCGCGACCGAAGGACAGACTCTGGCGTTTGCAGATAAAACGCGGGCGTTGGAAGGCCCGACGCGAGAGCTCGGTGTGCTGACGCGGGCGCTCGGTGCGCTGACGCGGGCGTTAGAAACAAAGTCTCTAACGGTCGACTCTCCAACGCCTATATTCCAACGGTCGAATTTCAACACTATAAATTCGTTGTATTGATGTGATTTTCAGTCACACCACTACCATTTCCTTCTTCTAAAACTCTTCTGAATCAAAAATTTCTATACAATATATGAACATAGTGAGAAGAGCGGTGAATAATATAAAGAAGAAAAGAGATCGGAACAATGAATCGGCACCGTTGCCTCACACAGGTGTAGATTTTACTCAAAATCGAGAAGCAGAGTTTGCTTCGCCAAATATAGTTGCTGCTCCATTATTAGTCCCAGGTCATGTGTCGGGGCATCGTGAACGGTCTGAGGATTATTATGTCACGAGAGGTGGATTTTCAGAATTAAATTATGTTTATGTTCGTCTACCGCCTGCAGTCCGAGAAAGGGTTGACAGATATCCTTGGCGTGCGCTTTATCGAATTAATCTTAGAAAACATAACAAAAAAATTCCGAAAACAGTGGCAGAAAGGTGGTGGATGACGACGCACACATTCCATTTTATGGATTTCGAAATTGGTAAGTTTTTTTAACTTAAGTTAAATTAATTTTTTTAAATAATTATTAAATAATCAAAATAAATAATCATAGTTGATATTATACTTGTAATAGGAATTACTCCCCTTGATTTGTATTTCATTGTTGGGATTCCAAGTGGAAAGGGAGACCCGCCACCATTCAACCAAGACGAATGGATGTCAAATAGTAAATGAGAGACGCTTTGTCCCTCGTCTTTGGAAACAAACATGCGTCGATATTATAAAGATTTAAAGGAGGTGGGATTAGATGTGCGGCCTTGAAGATTTTCCTACCCAAAGCCAGAGACCCAGAACATGTAGATGACTATCTTGAACTCGAAAGGATGTTTATCTTATGGGTACTGAGTCAGGCATTCTTTCCAAACTCAACTTCTGTTGCTCATATTGGTTGTCTTGAAGCGTTAGAAGATCTCGATAAAGCACCAGATTATGACCGGGGATCTGCAATTTTAGCAGAATTGTACTGTGCGCTGGATAAAGCGTCCATGGGCGATAAAAACCTCACTGGTTTCTGGAGCATCATAGAGGTAAATATCAAAATTATTATTTTTAAATTTATTATTATTACTAAATTTAAATAATTTTTATGAACAAATGTAGATTATTTAGTCAATATACTAAAATTATGGAGTAATTTGCAGTATTGGTGGTATACCTACTTCCGTGTTGGTAAACCAATCCTAAAAGACGGGACAGTTAGATTTCCAATGTTGGACATGTATATGAAGAACAACTTAGACAAGAACACTGGCAGCGACGTCTTGGGTTGCAGTTTTGTTTACATGTTATATCAGATGACTCGGAGCCACAACAACGTAGTTACGCTGGTTTACCTCAGTATAGTGATGATGTTGGAGTAAGTATTTTTGATTATTCTATGCGTGGAGTTATTTTTTTCAGTCCGGAATCAAAGCGAGGGGTTTGGTATCTGGGAGAAAGAGTGCAGTACCAAATACAAGGTATATTTGCAATTGCAATTAACCCGCTAAAACAGATGCAAACCTCCGCATCAGATTTTTATCGGCTGAGAATAACCGGTTGGGAGAGGTATGAACTAAATACACAGTTGGATATTAGTGAAGCGCAGTATGTCAACTGGTACACGTCAATTACGAAGCCTGTGATTGGGACATATAACATGCACGTCTATGGGTTTGATTTCCCAGGGTTATCAAACTTGTCCCATAATCCATGTATCGTTCCTAGCCAACCACCTCCAGAAGAGTCAAGCTTTATGACTTATCCCAGGACGGGTGCAAGTTCTTCATCATCCTCGTTAAATATGCCCGAAATTCGTTGGGAGCTGCAAATTATTACTTCACAAGGTGAGCCAACCACGATCCCCATTGTTTCCCAAGGCATGGACCGTGATTATCCTTACTCCAATGTCCCTGCCAGTGAGGAAGAGTTTCGGATTCAACTCAACAATTTGCATTGGCGGAATCGGCAAGTAGAGGCAATGCACTTGGAACAAGTACGAAAATGGCATACCGACACAATGTATGGATTGACTCCAACTGTAAGTCCAGCTGATGGGTAGCGGTCACATTCTTCCGATTCCACCAGGAGCAACAGATCATCATGGCACGGAAGTGAAGAAAACAACAGATCAGCATGGCACGAAAGTGAAGAAAACAACAAAGCAGCATGGCACGAAAGTGAAGAAGCAGTGATGCGAGAAACACAACACAATGTGCCAGTATCTCTACCTCATGCACTTCGTATTGAACCTAGGCGCATTTCATTATTTTCTTGTTTAACTTTAAAGTCTCAGTTCTATCATCATTCGACCACCGAAGTCCCGTCTTCTTTAAATGCCCCCTAAACTAGCACCCACTAGAATCATAAAATGCAATCGTAAACGTAAAGTTTAGTTTAGTTGAGTATTTAGCTGGGTTAAGATAATAAGGTCATTCTACTATTTGATAAGGGTATTTTAGTAAACACATCAAACGGTGAAAGTCAGTCTACGACCCTATTGCATCAACGACACGTTGTACGACCCAGATGTTAATATGACCAAAAACATACGTCTCTTTTACAAAATAACTCTTTTGTTAATTACAAAACTATCCTTATCATATACATATATAGTTTATCATTATTTTTATTTTGTCTTATTTTTTATTACATACAATTATGTAATTTTATTATTATTATTTTTTTTAATTTACAACACACTTAGTTCGGCTAGAATATTAAAAATAAAAAAACTAGCCGAATCTCAAGTCTGGCTAAGAAAATAAAAATAAAACCAGCCGATTCTGTAGTGGAAAATATAGAGAAAGTAAAGAGGCAGAGAGTTTTTTATTGATTGACAAGAGTAATGGGGTTACATGAATATAATATCCTTTATATACATGATAGTGAAAATCCTTGTCATAGAGATGGACCGCACATCCATGGACCATAGACCATATAGCACTCCCTACGGTATAAAAGCAGAACTTCAAATGTGTTGCCTCATTAAAACCTTGACAAGGGAAACCCAATGAGACAAAACCTTGACGGAGAAAAGAGTACAACGTGTTGAGTCCTAATAAAGTTGCTTCATAAAACTGGAATAGAAAAACCCCGTGGGAAAAGAAAAACCTTAATCGAGAAATTATATTC
The DNA here is from genome assembly GCF_003573695.1 of Papaver somniferum. NCBI lineage: Eukaryota > Viridiplantae > Streptophyta > Magnoliopsida > Ranunculales > Papaveraceae > Papaver > Papaver somniferum. The sequence continues at coordinate 123,955,026 of NC_039364.1, forward strand.
TTGGTTTCGTCTCATTAAAAACCTTGCCGAGTAACAAAACCTAGTGGAAAAAGTAATATCAGCGAAGGGAAAAATAGTTCAGCACACTAAGCTAGATGTCGACATCGTATCATTAGATACCCCCGATTGCACTCAGGGGAGCTCAGACAATTCCTCAGTCCAATACTCTTTACATTCTTTTTAAATAAGGATTTCGGAAGTGACTTAGTAAATAAGTCTGCCGCATTCTCATTCGACGGTACTTGGCTGACTTAAATGTTTAACAAACACTGTTGTTGCTGATTATAAAAGAACTTTGGTGAAATATATTTCGTATTATCACCTTTGATATACCTTTGCTTCATTTGTTCGATACAAGATGCATTATCTTCATAAAAGCATGTCGGATTCTTAGTGGTATAATTTAAACTACTTGTCCCTCGAATATTTGTAATGATAGACCTTAACCATATACACTCAAGAACTGCCTCATGTAGGGAAATGATCTCGGAGTGGTTCGTGGAGGTACCTCTACAAGAGTTTGCTTGGTCGATCTCCAGGATATCGCTATATTGCCTATGGTGAATACGTAACTAGTTTGGGATCGAGTTTTATGTGGATCTGAGAGGTACCCAGCATCAGCAAAACCAACCAAGATATTATTTGGGGTTTTAGTGTAGGGTTTTTCTTAGCAGTCCTCCTTTCGTCCTCATAGGGATAAAACAGACCCATGCAAATGGTTCCTTTAAGGTATCTGAATACATTCTTTATACCATTCCAATGACGTTGTGTTAGCGGTGATCTATATCTAACTAATAAGTTCAGTGAAAATGAAATGTCTGGTCGAGTACATTGTACTAAGTACAATAATGCACCTATTGCACTTAGGTAAGGAGTTTCAGCTCATAATACTTCTTCGTCCTCTTGCTTGGGACGAAATGGATCTTTATTTACATCTAAGCTTCGACCAATCATGGGAGTGCTAGCAGGGTGCACTTTGTCCATATTAAATTTCCTGGGTATCTTTTGGACATATGCAGATTGGTGGATTAATATAGCACATGCTCGGTGTTTAAGTTCAAGTCCTAGATAAAACCGAGTTTTCCAAGATCTTTCATCTCAAATTCAGATTTCAGATAACTTGCGGTTTTTCTTATTTCGTCAAGAACACCTATTATGTTCATATCATCAACATAAACAACTATAATTGCAAATTCATAACTTCTTTTTTCTTTATAAATACGCACGGGCATGGTTAATTATTTGTATATCCCTTCTCAATCAAATAATCACTTAAACGAGTTTACCACATCCGCCTAGATTGCTTTAAACCGTAAATTGAGCGTTTCAACTTACTTGAAAACGCAATACGTGGTTTAGATTTACTTGAGTTGGGCAGTGGAAGTCCATCAGGAACTTTCATGTGTATATCTGAATCAAGATCCCCATAGAGATATGTTGTAACCACATTCATAAGATGCATTTAAAGTCCTTCTGAAACTACTAAGATAACTAAGCAAGACAAAGTTATGACGTCCATTACAGAAGAATATGTTTCTTCATAACCAATTCCAGGGCGTTGTGAGAAACCCTGCGCTACAAGGAGAGCCTTATATCTTACGACTTAAATCTTCTTTCTTTCTGACAAATACCCATTTATGTCCTACAGGTTTTACACTTGGTGGGGTTACCACTAACGAGCCAAATACCCGTCTCTTTTCCAGTGAATCCAGTTCTCTCGGGACTGCAAATTTCCATTTCGGCCAATCTGCTATTCTTTGGCATTCTGCTATAGAGCGTGGTTTGATATCATCGTGCTCTGTGATTTATTGAGCAACAATATATGCAAATATATCATCAATATGTGTGGAGGATCTTTCCATCAACACATATGCACTCTCATAATCCATAGAGATTATTTTTTTCTCTGGAATCATTTCAAACATCGGAGCTTCCTCCAGTACTGGTTCATAGACATACCAATAATCAGAGACAATCTTATGAGAAAATTATCTCTATTTATGATAAATTGATTGGGTTGCGCCTTACTCACTCTTTTCTTCCTTGGGTGAGTATCGATCGAACCAGGTGGTCTCCCCCGTTTCCTTTTGGGGGCCACGACCTCAGATACACTTCCACCAAGTGTAGGATTAACACCTCTATCTAGAGTGCTCTGTCCCGTATTAGGATTAAACTTGCAAGCACGTTCGCAACTTGTATATGTGATCTCGTCACTTTGGCGATATCAGTAAATACATCAGGCATTGAATCTGCTACATTTTGAAGATCGATAATTCGTTTCACTTTACTCGCACATTATGGAGTACGGGGTCAAAGTGAGAAAACGTGAAAACAGACCACGAAAATTTATGTCGTTCCCTTAGAAAATCCATTTTCTTATCTTCCCCTAACGACGGGAAGGTAGTTTTTTTTGTTTTTTTGAATCACATGAATTTTTATTGATAATAAAAGGCTTTTACATTAAGAGTCTGGAATCATACAAAAAAGAAATGAGAGATAACAGATACAAAGGGCACACCACTCAAAGCCCACTAAAGGCCCACAACAAATTTAGCTAAATCTATAATAATTCACATTGGGCATTTCAACTCTAACCAGAGAAGAAGGTCTTCCAATGCATATTTGTCTTTCACCTGAAGCTAATGATGCACCTTTCTTTGCCACACCATCTGCTGAAAAATTAACCTCCCTCTAACAATGCAAAAACCTGATTTGTGATAGCTTACTCACTACATTTTTCCATCTTCCTCTGATAAACCTGGCACTCTCTTTTGATCAAAATCATTTACTACTGTTTTTGAATCAGAGACAATTATAATTTTTTGTTTACCCCATTCTATTGCCAATTCCAAAGCACATATAACAACATGTATCTCTGCTAAATAACTAGTAGCTATACCAATTCCCCCTGTTAGAGTACCAAGTACCTGACAATAGTGATCTCTGACCACCACTCCAAAGCCTGCGACTCCAGGATTTCCCAAAGAAGAGACACCACAACAAAACATAGTAAATCCAAGATCTGGAGGAAACCAATGACATTCTCTGATTCTTTAAAATATGGAATTCCTGAGACCCAAATTAAATGCTGCAATATCTGAAGATCATAATTCTGGTTCCATTTATTTCCAATTATCCTCAAACCTCCTTCTGTTATTAATTTCACAACTCTGCACTTGAAACTGTGAATGTTAGGCTTGATTTCTTCAAAAAAATTCTTATTTTTCTGGAACCACAATTCCTTGAGAATAATGCATGCTGCAGTAAGTCACACTTGCTGAATCAAATGACTTTTATTTGTTAGCACTCTTCCATATACCATTAAATGATTTAGTCTGATCAAAGTGAAAGAATGAGCATATCCACTTCCAAATTTCTGTACTGAAACTGCACTCCCATAACAGATGATTCATACTATCTTGAGCTTCCTCAAGGATGCAACATCTAGAAACCATTTCATAACCTTTTCTCACCATGATGGCATCATCCAGATAGATACCTTGAATAATTTTCCATACATTACTTTCCACACTAGGATGCATAAATGAAATCCAGATGTACTTGGTCCAATGCAAAATGGATTCTTTAAAGGGATAATTGGAGTTTGGTACTCAGGTTTAGACCAACACTAGGCTTTGGTCTAACATTTGTCCAACGTTAGGGCTTGGTACCTGGACCATATGTTGACTGTCATTGAATGTTTATGACCAGGATTCACTTAATTTTATAAAATAAAAATATTATAAAATTATTGGTTTACAAATATACCCCTAAAATTATTATAATTCACACGTACCCCTAAACAACAATTCTGGGTGCCTCAGTAATTTAGTCTTGAATAATACCAAAACAAGATCAAGGAGAGATGTTTTCTCTTATATCCCTTCTTCCTTCTCACCGCGACCACCATCATCACTTTCCCTTTTTTTCCCCACCACCTCAACCGCTGTAACACCACTCAACCACCATAATCACCACCACCAGTTCGAACAAACAACAATATGGGTTTTAATTCAGTGAAATTTGGGTTCCGATTTAACGATATTTGGGTTTCGAATTGAATCAGTAAATTGGGGTTTTGATTTGATTCGAAAAACAGGGTTTTGTTTGATTCAGAAGTTGTCTAGGTCGGAATTGATAGAGGAGATGGGTAGATTCAGTTTATGCTAAAGTTGTTGTTGTTGTTTTTTGCTGTTAGAACTAGGAATTCGAATCAAGAAGAAGACAAGGAATAGTTGAATTTGTGACTGGTTTTGGCTAGGGTTTGACAGAGAAAACATAAATTAGTAATGGGTTCGTTCTAAATTGAGACAAGGAAGATAAATTGGTGGTGTAACTAGAGTTCTGGGTCGATTGAGAAATTAGGGTTTGAATTGTTATTGTTGAGTTTTGAATCGAGAATTGACAGAGAAGTAGGATCTGAAATGAGATGTTATGTTAGGAATGAAGATGGATTTGAACTGTGAGGTTTGTCTACGGACTGAATGGAGTCAGATGGTTGAAGTTTCGTATCAAATGGTGATAGTAGTTGATTGGAGGTTTTTCTACGGACTGAGCTGTGAGAAGTTGGGTTTTCTGTGTTGGCTGAGATGGCTGCAGTCAGTGAAGGTGTTTATGCTGAGAAACTGATGCTTGCAGCCATGAGTTTGATGGTTAATCTCCATTGGCGAAGAAAAGCGGTGTTTGCCGATACCTACAGTGGAGTTGGCTTGGTGTCTTGAATATAGAAAACAACGAATGAAGATAGTGTTGTTGGTGGTGTTGTAAATATAAGATGGGTTATGATCGATGGGTTAAATGTTTGGATGGGTTATGATAAAGAGAAATTCAGAATTTTGTAAATATTGAAGGGTATTATAGTACATTCCTTAATAATTACATTTTATATAATTTTTTTAATAATTATTCAACAGAAGTTCAACTTGGGTCAACGTCTGATCCAGGTACTAAGCCCTAACGTTGGACAAATGTTAGACCAAAGCCTAGTGTTGGTCTAAACCTGAGTACCAAACTCCAATTATCCCTTCTTTAAATCTGACTTTCTGAACAACTGCATGAACTGAGAATGAGCCTTGTAGATTACCAATCCAAATTAATTCATCACTCCCACCTGCAACTATTGGCATTACGGTAGATTGAAATACATGTTGAACTTATGTAGGTAAAGACCACACACCATCCACCAATAAGTCTGAAATTTTTAACAATATATTAGCCTTAACATATGATGTGAATCCTACTTGTTCAATCAACGGTCTATCACCAAACCAAGTGTCAAACCACACAGAAATGTTTTTCCCATCTCCAATGTTCCACCTTATATTCTCCTTGAGAGATTCCCATGCCCATTTTAGACCTGGCTAGACTGAAGATAGCTGCCAATTTGTATTCCATTGACCATACTTCTTTTGATATTTAGCTTTGAAGAATTGTGCCCAATCATCATCTGACTTTTGTATTTTCCACATCATTTTCATGAGTAATGCCATGTTCATAGTTTCTAATCTTTGAATGCCCAAACCTCCTTCACCATAAGGGGTGCAAACTTTCCTCCAGGAAAATGTAGTGTACTTTCTTGTTTCACCATCACCTGACCAAATGAATTTTTTTTATAATCCTTCACATATCTTGATTACCGATGATGGCCACTTGTGTACTGCCATGTTGTACATTGGCATACTGAGATAACGGATTTAAATAGAACCAGTCTTTCTTGGAAGGATAATAATTTCCCTTTCCATGCAGCTAACTTTTTTTGCATCAGTTCCACCATTGGCCACACGGTACTAGCTTTTACTCTGCCTGCTGTAAGAAACACTCCCAGATACTTATCAGGGAAACTACTTAGCTCCATTTGCAAAATGCTTTTGATTATAATCTTTCTCTGATCTGAAGTGCCATCCACAAATAATTTGCTCTTGTTTCTGTTGATAACTTGACCAAGGTTATGATGGTAATCTTCTAATAATTTCATGAGAGTTATAAGACTTCTTTTTTCTCCATTGCAAAAAATGAACACATTATCTGCAAAAAACAGATGTGTTGGATGTATGCCCTTCCTTACAACCATTGGCTTTATTTTACCTTCCTTGACAACTTGAATGAGCTTTCTACTCAGAGCTTCTTCCATCAACACAAATAATATTGGAGAAAGAGGGACACTCTGCCTTAAACCCCTTCCTACTGAGAAGAAACCACAAGGGTCTCCATTCACCATGACAGATATTTTAACTAATTTGAATAAAATATGCAACCACTCACACCAGTCCTCTGAAAAGCCAAATTTCATAAGTACTTGAAATAAGAACTTCCAACTTACTGAATCATATGCCTGAGATATATCAATTTTAAGCCCAACATTTCCACATCTTCTTTTCTTCTTCATCTCATTTACCATTTCAGAAGCTAAAAGGATTTGTTCTTGTATATAACAAAGTGTCAATCCGCAAATCTAACGATAAAGAGATCACCCGTCAAAGGTACTAAATAGCGGATAATAGTTGGGGATTTATATCCAACGTAAATACCTAATCGCCTTTGTGGACCCATTTGGTACGTTGTGGGGGCGTGCTGGGCAAATATACGCACAACCGAATACTCGTAAGTTTGAAATATCAGGTTCATATCTAGTTACCAACTGGTACACAGAAAATGGTTGGCTAACTGTGGGTCAAAAATGAATAAGTAGCTGCATGCAATATGGCGTATCCCAAGGAAGTAATAGGCAGGTTGCTACACATAACCAGTGACCTAGATATCATCTGTAACCTTCTGCGAGACCGTTTTGAGAGTGAATATGGGGTACAAGATGCTCTATGTCTGTTCCATTAGACATACATTAATCATCAAATCATTTGATGTGAATTATCCAACATAAGTTTAATGAACTTGATAGGATAATCAGGGTGGTGTTCCCTCAAACGAATAACTTGTGCTAGGAGCTTTGCAAATACAACATTTCTTATGGACAATAATGCAATGTGCGACCAACGGGTCGAGGCATCTACTAGAACCACAAATACCTGAGTGACTGCATTCTGGATGTAGAGTTCGAAAAATATCTCCTTGTATTCTATGTAATAATGAGATGTTTTGTTTGGTACCTTTAGCATAAGATGATCTCGATCCTGTGTTTTTGCTAAGAACAAGCTTTGGAAAATAAAGGATGTGCTTTCGACATAGTCAACGAAGCAGAGTGGGAAATAGGTTGCGCACCAGTTTCTTGAGAAGGAAAATGTTGTGTTAGAATAACACTCTGACCAGTTAGTAGTTGGTTACTTCGCACTATAATAGTATTTTGTCCCATTTTCTTTTTTCCTAGAAAAAAAGGGGTGTCCATGTGAGTTCCTTAAAACATAGATCAATATGTCATGACCTGGGTGCCCTAGGCGGTCGTTCCAAAACATGTATAAGTCACTGTTCAACTACTCATTGTTGGTAACAACATGAGATTCAATAACCCGAATAGTTGCGAGGTATAACCCACTAAATTGACTCATTAGTTTCTCTAAAATGCGTTTTCTTCCGTATTCATTGGAGGTAACATTTATGTATTCATTTCCATTTTCACTGTGAGTTTCCAAATGATAACCGATTTCAAATATCTTTGACACTTAACAAGGTGCGGTTAGCTTTTGGTGCATATAGAGATTATGTGACTTTAATCACCATGCCATTTAGCAACATGAATTGAGAATTACTTCGCCCAATTATAACTTGTGATGATCCAATCATCGTAGTCACAGATATATTATAAGAGGTCAAGTTACAAATAATTATTTATTTCTTAAGATAGTATGGGTGGTTCCACTATCAACCAAACATTCAATCTCTCCTTGAGACATTCCTACAAGTAGATATGTGATATCGTTACAAAATCTGAATATTTTATCTCGTGTACTTTGGAGAATTTGAGTCTCACTAGAATGACATATATACTTTCCATTCTAATGTGCATGGTAAACAATATATTATCAAAGTAAAAATCTATTAAACTATTAACAAAACATGATTAAGATAATAAATACTCAAAGATAGTCCATTCATAAGATAAACATGTATTTATTTAAAACAAAAAATTGAACCATTAAGCAACAGTCTAAGATAATCATGACGACATATAAAATAGTCCAAGGCGCCGTCAACATAAATTATTCAAACCAAAGTCTACTAAGACGCAAAACACTAAAATAAACGTCTAGGATCAAAAAATAACTAAAGAAACATTTTAATCAAAATCATGTGTATCCAATATGGCATGACTCTTGTTGCCTTGGAAATTTGAAATTGTGAGGTTGACGTCAGGGGCATGCTCATTTTCTTCCAGATAATGAGATTCTTGTTCTACAGTCTCTCTATATTTCTTGTAGATGAATGCAACTTTGTAACTAACCTTGCATTGCTGGTACCAATGTGCATCAGATCTACACCTATAACAAGGTTTGTTTCCAACTTCGTCCGTCTTAATAGGTAGATTTATAGGAGCTCTCTCGACTTTGGTGTTGCCACCATTTGGGCCATAAGATCCATCTCCGTGCCAAATATTAGAATTACCTTCACGCCCGTGACCTCTATTGGGTCCCTTGTGTCCCCTTCCACACGTGTTTTTTTCTCCACGTGAGTATGAAGTATGGGAATGTGAATGATCGGCATGTCTACCCCTCTTTCCTTTTGGGTTCTTTCCTCTGTTAACCTTGCCATAATTAGCTTCAGGAATTTTCTTTTTCTCGACAGCTCTGGCATTGTTGTTGACAAGGATTTCATTATGCCTCTCGGCTACTTGAAGTAAGTTAATCAACTTACTAAAAGTGGTTATCTTTTTATTGTCCACCTCCAGTCGATACTGGTCTGCCAGTATCATGTCAGCATCAGTTAGTTTCTTTTTATTGTCCACCTCTGGATATGTATTGTCCACCTCTGGATATGTAGGAAAAAATGACAGTGTCTTCTGAATCATGTCAGCATCAGTTAGTTTCTTTCCATAAAAATCTAAACGTGATTGTAGCTGCAATATATGTTTTTGAAAGTCATTTACTTTGACATAATCCAGGAAGCAGATTTCATTTCACTCGACTGATAGTTGTGGAAGTAAAAAGTCGTGAATGTTCCCTAAATGAATTTCAAGAGAATCTCGTAATTCCTTTGGGGTTTTCAAGTGGTGGTAGTCCCATCGTAAGTTAGGGTCAATATGCCTCTTGAGAAACATGAGAGAATTAACTTTTACTTTTTAAGTGGTTGGAACAACATTTGCAGCGGTTGAATGTTTGATGGTAGAGGTATAGTCTTTCTCCACAAAAGTAGTCTCCACATCAGCCACCCAACGATGGTACTCAAGTCCATCCGAGTCTAAAAGCTCAAATTCAGGTCGAGCTGAGTCCATCTACAAAAATACAAGAGTAAAGGACATTAGTATGACTAATTCCGGTAATGTATTCTCAAGACCAAGTTTCTTAATGGGCAATGGATTCAAAAACCAATTTTCTTTATGGTTTTAATGGCGACCCAGTCAAAAGTCGACAATACTTAGTCAACGACGGTCGGTAATTAACATCAGTGTTATAACCCATTATTATATATCCAAAGTTAACAAAATTTACAAACAAAGAATACAAAAACGTGAGTCCAAGAGCATAGCTCAGTGTATCCATCAACTCCAATAAAGAGGAAGTCAGGGGTTCAATTCCCGCTGCCGTAAAGGTTTGTAATAGATTAGTTTTATAGTGGGTTTACGGTATTGGGTCTGGCAGTGGGGCCAGTCCAATTGGATGGGTTCGGATAGGGTCCTAGATCCGGCTTTCGCGTATCATTAAAATAATAAATAAATACGGAAACGTGTAATGGTACAAAACTTATGTTGCAAAAAACGATAATCAAACTACAACATTTATACACAAAACTCATAAATTAAAGTAAAGGGAATGTAAATAAGCAAATAATAAAAACAATCATATGTTACACTCACATAGCACTAAAAAGGGAAAATCAATTATTTTATTATTACTTTACAAATCAAATCAAGACAACCAGTGAAAACAAAAATCAACAAAATAATTATTTTTTTTATACATAGAGACATTGGTAAAAATTTGTATAAGACAAATTAGTATATATGTTGTACAATCATGTTACAGTAATCATACGTTACCGTTGATCATGAGAACAAAAAAAATATGAAAAACATTCGTCCGTAAACGGACGCATGCGACGGTAAAGCACAAAAAATGACAATAAAGCACTAACCAGAAACATGTTATAGCAAGTAGTATAATAACATCCTGTGTATAACCATTGAAAATGGATTTAGAATCTTATACACAAAGCAGAACAACAGAAAACAGTGAAAGACAAACTTTAATTATTTACTATTATTTTTTTTCTGGTTTATTTTAAAATCAAAGCACATGGGAAACTATTTTTTAGATACACAGAAACTTGAAGATGTTACATAAATTGAAATATAATAAAGTATTTAAATTCTTAAATAGACAACATATTTAATGGGATAGTTGATATTAAATGGCAAAGAACATATCGTACAAGATCATACCCAAACGAAGATACCCATAGTGTTAGAGCACTGCTCGGTCGATCTCGCATGCGTTGCTATCTCAAGCATGCTTGTCAATGTTGGCGATCAAAACTATAAGTCTTGATTTCTAGTCTACTATAGCTAAGTCTCGGACTAGGATAGAAAGTGTAGTTGAGCTCAAGAACTCCATGGCGATCATCATACAATACGAAGAGCTACTCAAGGAACTGGTGGAACTTCATCGAATAAAAGGTATATGGAGACTTGAACTTATCTATCACTCAAAAGTCTATCTAATCTATCTCCTATCTTGAGACAAAAGTCGTTTTGTTGTATAGAATTTTATTATACACATTTTCTATTTCGAGCCGAGTTTATCTCGTCTATCTATTTCTCGAAATATGTGTTGGTAAGCTTTCACTTTGATCAATTTCATCTTTACCTAGTGACGAGAGTCATGTTATGTTTCAATTAATTGAAAATGGCTTTGACGAAAAATGGTTTGTGAATAACAACTATATAACATCCTCTAAGAATGTTTCAATGATTGAAATGAGAGTTTAGATTATATAACCATTGTTGGATATAAGCATTGTGTGGAAACACATACATGTATAAGTTCTTATTCCTTGAACCAAATTATGCTTACTTTGCTGCTCAGGAAAAAAGGAACAAGAGTCCGCGAACCCAGTCCGCGCACTGTCGGAGGTTCTCTTCCCGAGAAAATCTGTTGGAGTTTGTAAATTTATTACAAGCTTATTCCGGGTACTTAAGTCCGCGTACCAAGTCCGCATACTTAGGTTGGTTATATCTAAAAACGATTATTCGTGAACTAAGGAATGCAAGTTTGCAAACCATGGCTATAAAGTTCATGAATCGATTCGAGTGAATCAAATCGTTTTTTCTTCGATTGTGTCTTGCATACTTCTATAAGATCTAAGCAGTTGAACAACTCTTTAACTAGTTCATTTGAGTCATTTGAACTAGTTATGGTGAAGAAGAATATAGTTGATATGAAAGTGCTCATATGGCTATCATTTTGTCAACTATTGTTGAACCAACAAATGTACATGTTTGAGTACGGTTACATAAACCTAAAACATGCATTTCATTTGTGTGTAACAAGCAAAGTTTTCGATCTAACGGTTGAAATATATTAGCTTAAATCCAATCAGGTTTTCATCTAACGGTGAATATTGAATGCTTTGTTACTAAGCTAACATTGATTGCAAACCCTGATTTGAAAGACTATATAAGGGAGAACTCTAGCAACTGGGAAACCTAATCCCCACACCTCCTGTGTGATACTAGTTGTATAAGCTAGAGTTGATTCTCCTTTAACCTTAGGTTTCTACCGAGACCCTGTAGGTTAAATACTTGAAGACTTCATTGGGATTGTGAAGCCATACCGATACTACTTTCTTGTAGTTGTGTGATCTGATCTTGCTGTTTCTATCATATTGAGTACAATCGTAACGATTGGCTTGAGATTGATATCTACGATAGGCAAGATATAAAAGTAGTCACAAACATCTTCTTCTCATCGTTTGTGATTCCACAATATCTTCTTTCGCCGAGTCGATTAAGATTATTGTGAGGTGATTGATAATACTAGGCTGTTCTTCGGGAATATAAGTTCGGGTTATCAATTGGTTCCTGTTCACCTTGATTTATCAAAAGACGGAACAAAACTCGTAGGTATGTTGGTGGGAGACAGATTTATCTATTATCATAGACTTTTCTGTGTGATACAAATTTGTTTATTAAAGTCTTCGACTTTGGGTCGTAGCAACTCTTAGTTGTGGGTGAGATCAGCTAAGGGAATCAAGTACGTAGTATCCTGCTGGGATCAGAGACGTAGGAGCATAACTGTACCTTGGATCAGTGTGAGATTGATTTGGGTTTAACTACATTCCAAACCGAAGTTAGTTTGTAGTAGGCTAGTGTTTGTCGTGGCTTAATACATTGCGTGTTCAATCTGGACTAGGTCCCGGGGTTTTTCTGCATTTGCGGTTTCCTCGTTAACAAAACTTCTGGTGTCTGTGTTATTTCTTTTCCGCATTATATTTTTTATCTTTATAATTGAAATATCACAGGTTGTGTGTTAAGTTCAATCAATTAGAATATCCAACCTTTGGTTGTTGATTTACATTGATTGACACTTGGATATTGGTCTTTGGTACCATCCAAGTTATCTCTCTTATATTTAATTAGACTCGCAGATTTCTATTTGCTTGAGTAAGAATTAAATCGAGAGATCGAGATATTATAACTCTTTGATATACTTTATTAAGATTGAGTCTAGTTGATTCTCTTGAAAGTATATTAGAGTTAGTCCATACAGATTGCTAATCAAAATATTGGGTGTGGTTGTTGTACCCCCGCATTTTCACATAGTACATCTAATTATCAAATCAAAGATCGAACAACATGCACAAAACAAAACATGACACATATTTCATGACCCATACAAAAATTCGAACGAGACATCACGTGATTTAACAAATATAGCATACACACATTACGAATCACAAATACTCCTAACATCTGCAATCAATCATACATATACATGTATACAAACAGATATGGCAGAAAAGTAAGGTCAAGTATTTCAGACTATATATCACATCACAATCACAAATAAAAAAGTAAATATAATAAATAAAAACAAGAGGTTTAGGTATACCTTTTACGCAAACCGATGATTGGAAAAATGATAAGTAAAAGTACCATACCAGACGAGGATAGTGATTTCCCGAAATACTATTCATTGATTTGATGATGACCGCAGAAACAATAATCTTTGCCGAAAGGTTAGAGCTCGTGCTGAAACGTTTTGCTCGAATGGTGTTCTGTTAACCAAAAATCAAAATTCGGCAAGGTAAACATACCTCCTTGTTGGAGCCTAATTTTAACTTTAATTGTCGACCAAGCCGAAAATTACTCCGTCACACCGAAAATACAAATTCGGTTAGGATTTCTTCAGTTCTGGTAGACGAATTTAATTCTAACCTCTGTAGAACGAAGTTCGGCTACCTGCTCATCGATTTTTCTAGCCGAACTTAATCCTAAACTCCATTAAAATGAAGATTGGATATGTTAGTATTTGGTCCGTCAGGTTAGGAACCTTGACCCATGACCAAATCCATCTTTGTGCCCGCATATAGAGGAGTTGAATAGTTGAACATGGGAGACGTGTGAGAATCAGTTTTTGGCAGAGAACCCTACGGGTGACTACTTCCATTAACTGATATTCCTATATATAGAATATTTTGTTATTTTTATTGACTAACGCACACTGCCGCAAAAATTAGGGTTTATAGAAACTATCTCTTCCATTACTTCTAGGAGACTAGGGTGTGAACTAGCAGTATATTCTCTAGTAGAGTATATTCAAGGCCTTACTACAACTCTAAGAACGAAGAAGGATTCTCAAAGAAAAGGCTCGTAACCGCAATCAATCGATCCTGGGGTTTTCGGATCTTCCGCAGGTAAGTTCCTATCCGAATCCATTTGTTTGATTCATTTTTGAGCAACAATGGTATCAGAGCTATTTAGAATTGCTTGATTCGCCTTTTGAGGGTTATCTATTCTGTTCTGTGTGTGATAATCGGATGTTTATTTTTCATCACATGATTGATTGAAATATTATATATAATATTTCTTGATTATCATCGCAGTTTGTATATATGTATAGGGAGATTTTTTATTTCCATAATGATATATACAGTAACAAGACTTTGTGGTGATGATTTGATGTTTGAAGTATCATATTTTTGTTTGTACCTTACACATATAATATCTTGTTTGGATGATTTGTTTGTGATGTGTATAGTCACCCATGTTGAGACCCATGATGATTTCGTATCTTTATGTGTTTTTGTTTTGCTATACCATGATCCATGTATCTGTGTGATTTCTTACCCGATTGAAGAGCGAGTCATATTAAGCATCTGTTTGAATCATATGGCTTTATTTTGTTTCTGAAACCCCTGTTTTCATACCTGATAAACACATTTTTGTGTCTAATTTGTCCTCAATGTCCGTATTGTTGGAACTCTATTTTTGTACTAATATTGTGTTTTTATGTATTTTTAGGAAATAAACAATTTTGGAAAAATCAGCTCGAAAAGTTGCCCGGGGAAACCTTGAAAGACAATTGTTATTCAGACTCTCACTATTGGTTAAGGGGCACCTCAGTTGGACACCTGCTATTCGCACCCCAGTTCAGGATAGGGGGACACCCTTCCTTCTTCTCAAATTCAAATAAACTTTTTGGAGGGAAAATATTTTTACTCTCTGGAAGATTTTCAATCAACAAAATGAACGTGTTATAGGGAGATTAAATCGCTGAAAATTTGTGGTATTGTTCCTGGGACATTTATAAATCTATTGCGAGTGTTGTGGTCGATTAAATTTGGCTAGAATTGGCTAGGGAAGCCACGAACTGGAAACAGGGGAGAACGTGCAGAGAAGAATTATTCACGGGATTTCTTGTGTTTGCGTATGGCTGAGATGATCTGGGAGAGTTATAACTATTGTTTGATGCGTATAAATTCTAAAAAAGGGAAGAATCAGAGCTGGAAACGCGTGGAGAAAGAAAATATCTCAAAATATTCTCTCTTCACTGCCCGAGTAAAGAAGAATTATTTGGAGTTATTGTGAGGGATTTCAGCGTGCATGTGAGTATATAAAGGCTCCTTGGGTCGACTACCAGGGGTGTCGAGAGTTGGGAGGAGAAGAGAGGAAGCTGCAGAGGAAGAATCACGAATTCTCTCTGCTGCTGCTGCTGTTCGTGATGAAGATGAAGAACATGAAGAACGGACCAGCAGAAGCAGTCGTTTATAAACATTGAAACGACTCGCGACCGTGGGTCGTAGGTGTGGGTCTTAGAGATACAACAATAATAGCACTTCTTCTGTGTCGTTCATTTTGGACGCTTTCTGTGGGTCGCACATCCACTGTTTTATTACCCTTTGAGCAATAAATAAATACTTTGAGCGTGTTTTTATCATGATGAGCTAAACCCAGCACTGAGACGACGGAGGAGGTCGAGTTTCATCCATGTGGTAATTTCATTAATTCTTTTATTTACTTTTTGCACTAATTTTAATTGAATTAAGATTTTAGATGGAGTATGCTTAGTCCTAGGAATTTTTGATATGCCATGCTTAAGAAATACAAGTAATATTTTATAAAATCTATCTTGGCAATAAACTAGAGTTAATATTTGTTTTGTTTTGAACTATAATCGCCTAGAATTAAGTTCTGAACCACTTGAAAATGAAAAATGGCCGAATCTTTAGTCCCAGTACTCTTGCCCATATTGTTAATATTTTTTGTATATATTTTTATTTTTAAATCTTTACAAGTCCGAGCAACGAACCTTTACTACCACTTTCAAAACTATAACAAAATGGCGCCGCCGACGCGGACTTGTATATAGATTTTTTTTTAGGTTTATTTTTTTATTATTTGTTGCTTTTTACTTTGTCTTTTTTTCTTTGATTTACAGGTTCGAAGTGGAGCACTAAGGACTTGGATAGGAAAAAGCTTAAAGCGAAAAGCGAAAAGAGAAGAAAAAAGGACAATTTTAGGATTTAATTTTTAATTTTTTTTAGAGTGTGTGAGGAAAACTGTAATTTTTTTTTATTATTTATTTTGGACTTTGGACTTTAAACAATTGGACTTTATTTTTTTTAACCCTACGGAAGGGTATTATTAAAAAAATATAAAATTATATAAACTGTGTGCAGGGAAGGACGACGATTACGATATCGTCTCGGCCCCTCGGGTTCGTACATGACATAGGAGTCGTGGCCCGAGTCGACTTCAACGGTTCTTCGCCCGTCTGGTACGGGAGGTAAGTCCATCGAAACACTTGCGAATCTCCTGCAAGCGGGTTACTGTCTTCCTTAAGGTGATAATTGTTTGAGGACGAACCGGACTGTCTTTATTTTCCTAGTAAAGGGCAAGGCCTGGCCTAAACAAGATAAGGGTTCGAATTTCATCACCGTTCCCTTCTTGCCCGTTTTAGGAAAACAAAACCTAACGCGAACCCAAGCTTAAAATTTGGAATAGAACGAGACCGATAGGGTAACGAGCTTAATAGGAAACTCGTTCGAAAAATATTGGTTGCTCTTTAAGCACACTCCAAAGTTCATGATGGTTTCTGTGAGTTGAATGCGTGACTGCGCCTCCTTGTGATAGCGGTGAGGCCTTGGGTATCAAAGCTCCACTGAGCTTCCCTCGCCTCAGTTTCATCTCACATTAGCTCAGATTGATCCATAGGTGTTGCTCAAACTGTAACGAATTCCCCTTCGAGAGATAGAAGCTGGTCTAGAAACAATCTAAGTGGATCCATCATGCTTTTTGTTTGCTAGAAATATTTAGGTTTGCTTTGGGGGAGTCGAGTCGGCCTTGTTTGTGATGGTATAGAATCCCTCTGTAGTTTATATTTCTTCGGTGATGAATCCTTTTGAGGAGACGCCACCTGCGATGACGTTGCGAGAATATATGTCTAGAAATTCTCGTTATCAAGAGACGTCTTCGGAAATGACTCTTGGTGAATATATGCGTGGGCAGCGATATATGGATACTCCAAATTTTATTGAGGAATCACCTCTAACGATCTATGAGAAATATTATAAACATAGACCATGTAGTTGGGAACAAAGCTTGAGAATTCGTGAATATCAAAAATTATATTGTGATGATGATGATGAGGAGGATGGTGATGATGATTATAATGATATTTCTAGTTCAAATACAAATAATTTTAATAATTATTTACCTATTCAAAAGGAAGCGGATTTGACTAGAAATACCCCCGTTTTAGACGATGATTACGAAACCGATGATGGTTTAGGGGAACCAGTTTATCTTGAGAGTACTGTTTTCGAGTCAAACGATTTAGAAACAATAGTCTTAGAAGAACTCGTAGAGATTAGCGGGGATGAACCTGACTTAGAAAAATCAATCGCCCACTTTCAGGAATCTGATAACCTAGAAATTAGGGAGATTATGACCAGTCTACCTAGAGACGCCGAAAACTCTAAGTTTGGGGGTGATTATCATTCTCCATGTGCTTTAACTCTCAGAAAATCCCTTCACTTAGGACTTGATATCTCTGCCTCTACAATTTTACAAGATTACCTTCATACTCGTTTCCCCGAACCTAATGATGTCCAGGAAGAAGTTCAGTCGTTAGAAACCCATCCTCTGGTTTGCCCAGGCTATGATCCCCAGATTGACTTTGTTTTCCCACCAAATAGTTTTCTTCCAACTGTGGGAACGTTTATATTCCAAATGTGTCGAATATTAAGTTGTGAGACTAGACCTAAATGCCTTAGGAAATTAGAATCGACACATTTGCTTAAGAATGACCACTACTCTCACTGTGGTCAATTATGTAAGTCAAACCTGATTGACTTAGAGGATCCTCAGTTATTTAGGTTATTATTATTTTGTGATTCTAAGTTCTTATTTGAGTTTTTCCAGACTCTAGGACCTAATAATTTGGATCCAACCTATGAAGAAACGCAGCCAATGAAAATATTCTATTTAGACCCTTTCATAGAACCTGAACCTGAACCACAATTAGCAATAGTTATCAGGAAACTAGGTAAGGGCATGCTAGTGTTGTTCATTTCGTTGGTTCACTGCAGTTTCCTTTTGTCAGCTCTTTTTGGTTTTAAAGACCCACAGTTATTCCGGCTACTGTTATACGGTTCGAGTTGACTAAACCTTTCCTACGTCTGGCTGAAGACTTTAAACTTAGCACTTCTTTGGAGGTAACCCAATCTCATGCAACACGGTAATATCCTTCCTTAACTATTTTTGCTTCAAATGGTAACAGTTTCTCCTTGTTCATGCTTTTAGTTTCATCTTTAGAACATTGAGGACAATGTTAGATTTAAGTTTGGGGGTATGAGAGAAACATTTTAGTCGCATCTTTGAAACTTCTAGCGTCACATAGTACCCGGTTAACTAAGTTTACATACTGTTTCTCACCGAAAATATAGAAATTGGAATGCTAGAGATAACAACCTATTGAGACATTAGAGAAAAAGACATTGAGATCCATGAAATTCAGGAGAGAACTTGTTCCTTTTAGAGGGTAACCGTGATGGACCTAACCATCCATGATGGAAAGGCAAGTAGGTCAGAAGGAAATGCCAGAAAGACAGAGCAACCTCACAATGTAGTCTTAGTTACTGGATTACGACTCTCTCTCAGTAGAAACTTATCATCATCAACAAGCGGAGTGACAGCAAAATTTATGAAAAAGTTGAAGACGTTTAAGGTTTAGAAGCAACAATAGAAAAGAATAATTCAAAAATCAAAGTTGAAGACTTAGTTACAAGAAGTACAAGAGCAAATGATATAAGTTGTTGAAGTTCATGATATCAAGACATCACAAGTTGTGAAGATCCAAGTTCTAAAGTCCTCTCATGGCCATGTAAATTTTTGTCTTGTAAAAAAAAAAAAAAAAAAAAAAAAAAAAAAAAAAAAAAAAAAAAAAGAAACATCATTACGTTCTTTTTGTTCAATGAGGCCATAGGAAGAAGAAATTTATAAGTCAAGCAAGAAATCAAAGAGAAGAGTTAATTGTCAAGGTTCTATGAGGTTCGAGAGTTTATCATCAACAGTTGAAGACCGAAGAAGACGTTATTTCTACTGAGCACTGTGAGAGAGTCGAAGAAAGATGCATTTTGGTTGCTTTGTTAGTCTGCTTTCAATCTGGCACAAGATCTTTCTAGCACTGGTTTAACTCATCACACGTAATTAGTCCAGCTGTGTAGCATATGTCCCTCTCATCTTTATCTCTCTCCTAATCTTATCCAGCTGTAAAGCAGCGGACGCATCTTACAATGTTTATCTAGCTGTGTAGCGGATATCTCTTTATCTAGCAGTCGTGCGGATGTGTCTCCCCTTTTCTTCAGTCAGCTTTAGAGCTGACACCTTTAATTTCTCTGGCATTCTAGTTACTTGGAGATAGGTTGAGAATATGTATGTCCTCATAGCTCTTTGGATACTTGTGACCAATTAGAAGTCATGGTTTTTGTGGGTACACCTCTGTTAAACCCACTCGAGATTAACTCGGTTTTATTTTTTAGTTTTGCTCGAGGACTAGCAAATAATAAGTTTGGGGGTATTTGATAAACACATTTTTGTGTCTGATTTTTCCTCAATGTCCGTATTGTTGGAACTCTATTTTTGTACTAATATTGTGTTTTTATGTATTTTTAGGAAATAAACAATTTTGGAAAAATCAGCTCGAAAAGTTGCCCGGGGCAACCTTGAAGGACAATTGTTATTCGGACTCTCACTATTGGTTAAGGGGCACCTCAGTTGGACACCTGCTATTCGCACCCCAGTTCAGGATAGGGGGACACCCTTCCTTCTTCTCAAATTCAAATAAACTTTTTGGCGGGAAAATATTTTTACTCTCTGGAAGTTTTTCAATCAACAAAATGAAGGTGTTATAGGGAGATTAAATCGCTGAAAATTTGTGGTATTGTTCCTGGGACATTTATAAATCTATTGCGAGTGTTGTGGTCGATTAAATTTGGCTAGAATTGGCTAGGGAAGCCACGAACTGGAAACAGGGGAGAACGTGCAGAGAAGAATTATTCACGGGATTTCTTGTGTTTGCGTATGGCTGAGATGATCTGGGAGAGTTATAACTATTGTTTGATGCGTATAAATTCTAAAAAAGGGAAGAATCAGAGCTGGAAACGCGTGGAGAAAGAAAATATCTCAAAATATTCTCTCTTCACTGCCCGAGTAAAGAAGAATTATTTGGAGTTATTGTGAGGGATTTCAGCGTGCATGTGAGTATATAAAGGCTCCTTGGGTCGACTACCAGGGGTGTCGAGAGTTGGGAGGAGAAGAGAGGAAGCTGCAGAGGAAGAGTCACGAATTCTCTCTGCTGCTGCTGCTGTTCGTGATGAAGATGAAGAACGGACCAGCAGAAGCAGTCGTTTATAAACAGTGAAACGACTCGCGACCGTGGGTCGTAGGTGTGGGTCTTAGAGATACAGCAACAATAGCACTTCTTCTGTGTCGTTCATTTTGGACGCTTTCTGTGGGTCGCACATCCATTGTTTTATTACCCTTTGAGCAATAAATAAATACTTTGAGCGTGTTTTTTCATGATGAGCTAAACCCAACACTGGGACGACGGAGGAGGTCGAGTTTCATCCATGTGGTAATTTCATTAATTCTTTTATTTACTTTTTGCACTAATTTTAATTGAATTAAGATTTTAAATTAATTACTTGTGATTTCATTTGATGGAGTATGCTTAGTCCTAGGGATTTTTGATATGCCATGCTTAAGAAATACAAGTAATATTTTATAAAATCTATCTTGGCAATAAACTAGAGTTAATATTTGTTTTGTTTTGAACTATAATCGCCTAGAATTAAGTTCTGAACCACTTGAAAATGAAAAATGGCCGAATCTT
The DNA here is from genome assembly GCF_003573695.1 of Papaver somniferum. Classification (NCBI taxonomy): domain Eukaryota; kingdom Viridiplantae; phylum Streptophyta; class Magnoliopsida; order Ranunculales; family Papaveraceae; genus Papaver; species Papaver somniferum. Next base: position 123,976,025 of record NC_039364.1, read on the forward strand.
TAGTCCCATTACTCTTTCCCATATTGTTAATATTTTTTGTATATATTTTTATTTTTAAATCTTTACAAGTCCGAGCAACGAACCTTTACTACCACTTTCAAAACTATAACAATACCCGAGCAAAAGGTGATGTCTAAGTGGACTTTGTGTTCTTAATGAACTAGGTGTCCAACATACTTAGAAAATACATCAGGATGGGTTATTAATATTTGTTATAATTAACCCAAAGCATTATGTACGACTACTCGGCGTATTTTCAAAAACAAGAAAATGAGCGTATGTACTGTGTGTTTGATCGTTTTGATGCTAACATGATTTTCATTAGTTGAGAATCATTTCGTGAATGGGTACCTAGTGAATATGTGATGTATCCATATTTTTCTTTCTTCAAATTCCATGATTGATCTGGTGTTTTCACATGGTTTGTGAAAAAGGGTCGTCACGTTTTCTGTTGTCTTCTTTTGGTCTGTGAAAAAGGGTCATCACGTTTTTTTTTTTGTGTGAACCGTGATTTATTACTTTATGAAACTCCTATGTGTGTTTATACCCAAGCATGAAGCAGATGAGTCCTAAGTGGGCTAGCGGCCTAAATGGGATTAGTGTCCATTGGTTAATCCAATAAGTGGGCTTATGTAGTCTAAATGGGCTTAGTGTCCGTTGGTTAATAAGTGTATGCAGTTTGTTTTCGGTGTTCCGGAAACTGGAGAGTCTCGTTATGTTCATAAGTTGAACAGTAACATGACATTCTCAACTTAAAGTTACATTTTTGCTTTCAGGCTCATCTTAAATATATATATATATAGATATATACATTAATTATAATTTAAGTTGTATGATATGATCACATGTTTGTATTTATAACATGCTTACTAAATGAAAATGCTTGACATGAATGTTATGATCACATGTTGTTTTGTGTGTGCATTGACATGCTAGTTAAATGATAATTAGTGGTGTAGTTGGTTTAAGCTATGTGTTTTACCAATAATTATTTGTCCGAATTGATTGATAAATTTCGTGTTGAAGTACACATTTGGGTGATGATTATGAGCCTAGCGAAATTTTCAATCCTAAATTTGTATGTAAATGTTATTTTTATTAATTAGATTTTGAGACAGTATTTCAAATGTACACATAATAATAATGTCAATCTTTATGCAAAATACGTGTAGAAATGACTACCGAGAATTTGATTGCTGATCTCACCAAGGGATATAAACTAGATGGGAAGAACTATGACATGTGGAATAGGAAAATTCAGTACCTATTCGACTCCAAAGATCAAACGGAACTGTTAACAAATGAAATGGTCCGACCTCAAGAAGGTAATTCTGTACAAGCCCGTCGTGACCTTGAAGCCTACGAAGCTTGGGTTAAGAAAGATCGCCATGCACGCTATGCTATGTTGAGTAGCATGTATGATGATCTTATTGGAGAATATGAGCATTTTCCTACGTCCAAGAAAATGTGGGATCAGCTAAAATTTGACTTTGGTGGTACGTCCACTACTAGACTTCGCAGCATAGTGCTGAAAGTTTACCGAAAAGATCCCAAGCATTCAACGACTGAACATCTTAGGATGATGTCGTCTATGATTCGTGATTTGAAATCTGCTGGGAATGTTCTTACTGATGAACAACAAGTTTTAGCTGTGATAAGGTCATTGCCTGATTCCTGGGCATATGAAGCAAATTTTGACTCATAATGAAGGCATCAAGAATTTTTCTGATATCTCTCGACACGTTTTGCTTGAGGCTGAGCGCCAAGAGGCGACACGTGTGGCTGCCTTGTATGCTCAAGGTGAGCGCAAACCACATGGTAAGCGCAAGAATAATAGCCCAAAAGATTTCAGCAAGGAAGAAAAGACAGCTAAGCGCCGTCGTGGAAAGCGAGCTGGTAAAAAGGATAAGTCCAAGATGAAATGCTACAACTGTGGTAAAAAGGGACATTTTGTCCGTGAGTGCACTGAACCTAAAAATGTACCTTTTTCACCCAACTCCGTAAACATTTGTGTTTGTACACATGTATTGGTTGCTCGCTCTCTCCCTGAATGGATTGTAGATATGGGAGCAACAAGACATGTAGCTCGAGATCGAGCGGGGTTCGTAAATTATCGACGTTTTTCACGTGGTACACAGAGAGTCTACATGGGCAATGGCTTAAGTGAGGAAGCTGTGGTAGTTGGTACTTATCAACTTCATATGCGCTATGGATGCATTTTAACACTTCATGATGTGCTTTATGTACCTGGAATTCATCATAATTTACTTTCAGTTATTGCACTTCTTAGTTTTGGATATTCTTTTAAAATTGAAGACGGTAGATTGGACATCATTTATGATGGTATTTTGTTTGGACATGGTTATTTAAGTAATAACTTCTTTAAATTAGATTTGTTTAATTCGTTTTCTTCTGATGTTTTAGTAACTAATGCTAGTAGTAGTGTTGTTGATGATTGTATGACTTGGCATGCTATACTAGGCCACATTGGGCAAGATAGGATGACAAGGTTAGCTCGAGAAGGCCATCTTGGCTCACTCGCTGAAGTTTTCTTACCCGTTTGTGAACCTTGTACAGAAGGCAAATCTTGTAGAAAGCCTTTTGGTAAGGCTAAACATGCTACTCAACCTCTTGAGTTGGTACATTCAGACATTTGTGGACCTATGAATTTTAAAGCTAGGCATGGTTATTCCTATTTTCTTACATTTATTGATGATTATACGCTATTTGGTTATGTATATTTGATCGCTCATCTCTACGAAGCCTTGGATCGTTTCAAGCGCTTTGTAGCAGAGGTTGAGAATCAAACTGGTAAGAGTTCAAAGACTCTACGTACTGACCGTGGACGCGAATACTTATCTGATATGTTCAAAGAATTTTTTGAGACAAAGGGTATAACTAGGAAGCTTACAATTCCCTATACTCCGCAGCAAAATGGTGTTGCAGAGAGAAAGAATAAAAAATTATTGGATATGGTTAGATCAACGATGGTGCAAGCCAACCTCCCAATATCTTTCTGGGGGGATGTTATTATGGCTGCGGCCTACATTTTAAATCGTGTCCCGTCACAGCCAGTTCCTACCACACCATATGAAATATGGAAAGGCGAGAAACCTAATTTAGGAAATTTGCGCCCATGGGGTTCAGCTGGTTTTGTTCACAACACTTCTCATGCGTATGGGAAACTAGGACCTAGAGAAAGAAAGCTTATCTTTATAAGGTATTCTGATCGTTCAAAAGGTTATGTGATGTATGGTGAACATCCAAGTGGAGGAATAACTAAAGTAGAGTCCAAAGATATTGTTTTCATTGAAGATGATTTTCCTCGCATCAGTTACATTAACAAGGACTTGGAACTCTTTGAAATAGAAGAGAATGTTGACATCTTTCCATCTTCTAGCGAGGGTAGGGAATTAGTTTCTCAACCCACACTCGCTGAAGATAATGAGAGTGATCTTCATCCTAGTGGGAGTATCTCACTAGAGCCCCAAGACCTTGAGACACGCAGAAGTAAGCGTCAAAAAATACCCCGTCGTTGTTTTGAGATTGAAGGGGGAATATTAATGTGTGCTGCGAGTGTTGAGGATGAACCTACTTCTCACGAAGAAGCGGTTTCATCACCTGCTAGCGGCAAATAAATTGCTGGCATGCAGAATGAAATAATATCAATGAAAGACAATGATGTTTGGGATTATGTTGACCTTTCGCCTGGATGAAAGACTATTGGAAAAAAAATGGTTCTTTAAAATTAAACGCAAGGCAGATGGTTCAATTGACAAATACAAGGCTCTCCTAGTAGCGAAGGGATATACCCAACAAGAGGGTATTGACTATGAGGAAACTTTTTACCATGTGGTGAGGTTTGCCTCAATTCGTCTCATGCTTGCTGTAGTCGCACATTTGGATTTAGAATTGTATCAAATGGATGTTAAAACTGCTTTTCTCAATGGAGAACTGGACGAAGAGATTTACATGTCTCAACCCAAGGTTTTTGAGGTCAAGGGACAAGAGCGCAAAGTTTGTCGTCTCAAACTTTCTATTTGTGGCCTTAATCAATCGTCTAGACAATGGTATATGCATTTCCATCAGTCTATCACCTCTGCTGGAGATAATTGAGGAATACCATTGTGTTTACATTAAATGATCCAAGGAAAGTATTCTTATCCTAGCATGGTATGTCGATGATATTCTATTAGCCGGTAATGATCTTGAAGGTATCGTCGCCACTAAGAAGTGGCTTCCCTCTAATTTTGAGATGAGGGACATGGGTGAAGCTAATTATGTATTAGGTGTTAAGATCACACGAGATCTCTCAAGGAAGATTCTGAGTTTGTCCCAAGAGACTTACATAAAGAAGATTCTTGAACGTTTTCGAATACATGATTGCAAACCCGTTGACACTCCTATGGATAAAACTTTGGTCCTAAGTAAAGATCAATACCCAAAGAATGAAGAAGAAAACATTATATGTCCAAAGTACCTTATGCATATTCAGTTGGGAGTCTAATGTATGCTATGTTGTGTACTAGACCTGACATAAGTTTCGCAGTGGGTATGGTAAGCCGTTACCAAAGTAACCCTGGACCAGATCACTGGAAAGCGGTCAAAAGGATATTCCGTTATCTTAAAGGGACTGCTGATCTTCCCCTTTGTTACCATGGTGATGATATTAGACTTAAGTGATTTAGCGATGCCGATTGGGGCAACGATAAAGATGAGCACAAGTCTAATTCAGGTTATGTGTTTAAACTAGGAGGTGGTGCAATCACTTGGTATAGTAATAAACAGAAGTGTGTTTCTCTTTCCACTATGGAAGCAGAGTATGTTGCACTTTCAGCAGCTGTCCAAGAAGCTGTATGGTTAAGGAGATTTCTTAAGAGTCTTGGTGTCTCAGAAAATGCAAAGGATTCGGTGGTGCTTCATAGTGATAGCACATCATCTCTTGCATATGTTAAGGATCCCAAATACCATGGAAAAACCAAACATATTGGTAGGCGATTCCATTTTATACATAATATAGTTGCACAAAGAAAGGTTGTTCTTAGACATATCTCCACGAATAAGATGTTGGCTGATCCTTTGACTAAGCCAATGCCGAGAGTTGTTTTCCAATCTCATGTAGAGAACATGGGATTGACTAGGATTTGATATGTAGAACATTTGATTATTGTTTGATGACATTATTATTATTTTTGAATGAATGAATGAATGAGTATTGATTGTTTTCTTGATTAAATATGTTTTATAGAATCCAAATATACTATTCATGTATACATATATTTGAAGTTCTCTGCAGGAAAGAATCATCGTACTCATACAGGTGATTCGCCTTGGCGCTTAGTATAGCGAGCAAGATGAGACAAGAGAAAAGAAGTTTTTGGGAATTTGTATTTCAAAAAACTACCTGTTTTTGTAACAGTCTTTTGATTCTTTTCTAAACTATATATGTCGCCTAAGTATGTCTAAGATGAGATCTCAAAGAGATCAATCATTAAGTCTGATCACCACTTAATAAAGCCTGTTATAAAGCCAGGTGTGATTTTATGAACAGTCTCTATATGTATGACTAGGTTCAGAAATTCAGGTTAGGCGCTTTTTAGCGACTAGACTAAGATCTGTATGGTGTGTATTTTTTTTAACATAAGACATGCCCACCTAAGTGGGAGAGCACCATAGCATACACATACTGTATGTGTTAAGTCGACCGAAAGTGGGAGCAATGAATGATTCCCTGCTTCATTGTTGTGTGAGCCACGAGATTAATATCCAATTCTTTTACCCCTTTGACTTGGGTTTATGTCATGAATATGATACTTAATGATGCTACTTTAGTATGTTTTCTAATACGATGCATATTTCCGTAATATGATTCATGTCTAGGAAAGCTATTAAGTTGAATTGAATTGATATGAATTTCTTGGAAGAAAATTTGATGATACACTATGAATTGTGATTCATTGCTGGCCAGCGTTTTTCGTCTATCGAAAATCATGAATACAATTTATATGTGTGGGTACAATACTGTTTCTTCGAGGGATTAAGAGTATTGCACCTGGTGTAGTCAAATTATCTGAGGTGAAAACGAGAAGTTAGTAAGTGATGTACTTTGGTTAGTTTGATAAAACTTAATCATTGTGCTCCTGCCATTGTATAATGATCGTCAGGTCGCACACCCTATATCTAATATGAAGATTTTGGTAATGTGACATAGAGAGTACTATATGCGTGCAAGTGGAAGATGTTAGTATTTGGTCCGTCAGGTTAGGAACCTTGACCCATGACCAAATCCATATTTTTGCCCGCATATAGAGGAGTTGAATAGTTGAACATGGGAGACGTGGGAGAATCAGTTTCTCTAATCAGTTTTGGCAGAGAACCCTACGGGTGACTACTTCCATTAACTGATCTTCCTATATATATAATATTCTGTTATTCTTATTGACTAACGCACACTGCCGCAAAACTTAGGGTTTATAGAAACTATCTCTTCCATTACTTCTCTAGGAGACTAGGGTGTGAACTAACAGTATATTCTCTAGTAGAGTATATTCAAGGCCTCACTACAACTCGAAGAACGAAGAAGGATTCTCAAAGAAAATACTCGTAACATCAATCAATTGATCCTGGGGTTTTCGGATCTTCCGCAGGTAAGTTCCTATCCGAATCCATTTGTTTGATTCATGTTTGAGTAACAGGATACATGTTCTTCATTTTTCTAGCCGAACTTAAATCAGATCTAGCCGAAACTCCGCTTTAAAAGTTTTCATTTTCACTAAATGAATACTTTTTTTTTATGTTAGGCATATGCCCGTCCTTCCCCCTGGCAGCGTAGCCACCGACTTACTCCCCACTGAGCAAACTCGGCCCTCTTGAACCCATGTTAAAGTTAGTATAAAGTAACGGGATACATGTTCTTCATTTTTCTAGCCGAACTTAAATCAGATCTATCCGAAACTCCACTTTTAAAAGTTTTCATTTTCACCAAATGAATACTTTTTTTTTTGATGCTAGGCATAGGCTCGTCCTTCCCCCTGGCAGCGTAGCCACCGGCTTACTCCCCACTGAGCAAACTCGGCCCTCTTGAACCCATGTTAAAGTTAGTATAATTTACACTTGAGCGGAGACTCGAACTGCTGACCTCCTACTTGAGAGTCAGGCTCCTGGCCAACTGGACTAACCCCTGATGGTTACCAAATGAATACTTTCTTTAATCTACGAGCTGAAGGTTCGCATTTCTCGGAGTTGTCATTCGAATCACTCTTTTTAAATTAAAAAAATCTCAAAACTTAGTTTTCACAAAGTTTTTCCAAAACTCCTTCCACAACTCTTCTTCTAATTAAGAAAGGGTACTTTCGCATTAACTAAAATATATAGACAAGCGGCGTTTTGATTTCATAACGACCTAGTTCAAAATGGAGGAAGGGTCTCCTCAAAAATGGGTTCGTCCCTAAAAATCGTTCTTTACTATTATATAAATTTCGCAGGGTTAATCGTTACTGGATTTTCTTAGAGAAATTATTAGTTTATCGCAGATTAACTTAACGAAGTTCTACTGTATGGGCTTTCAAGATGTGCCACCATTACATGCATTCCTTGAGCAAATTCATGCCATGAAAATACGAATTAAAATAAAATATTTTCCGGTGAAAATGAGTGTTTTCAGGAGTTCACATAGAGATGAAAACACAATTTTGGTTGCTTCAGGAAAAAAAAAAAACAACAACAACACAACTCTGATGGGAATATTCGGTATTGGTATGATCATGTACATCATCTTTGCCAATATAAACTTACTAGTAAAAATATATCATCAAGAATGCAATTTTACAGTAATTTATGTAGCTTCTGTACTGCCATTTTCAACTCAGATCTCAATATGAGGACAAAACAATTCTTAATTAAGTCTCACATGGATGTATGGGCCAGCAGACTGAAAACATCACTGTTTAAGCATGTTAATAGAATATTAAAACGGAATTTTTTTTTGCTCTCACTGCTAGATCAAACATGATCTAACAGCAGCACTAACCATTAGGGGTTAGTCCAGTTGGCCAGGAGCCTGACTCTCAAGTAGGAGGTCAGCGGATCGAGTCTCTGCTCATGAGTTTGGAGATCTCATGAAATACTCCTCGTGTAAATACTTATATCTTTGTTGTAGGAATGGGCCGGGTCTGCTCAGGGGAATAGGCTTCGTGGCTACGCTGCCAGGGGGCAGGACGGGCCTATGCCAAGTTTCAAAAAAAATATATATATCTAGCAGCACCCAGTCCCGACATTTGTCTATTTATGATGTCATCAAACTCTTCATTTAACCACAGTTATCTTCCCTTGTTTTAGTTGTCAATTCTTTCCTTGATTTCAATTCTTTTAGGTGCTGAATCTTAGAGAAAATACTTATGTTCCGACCCATAAGCCATCGATAGTTCCCATTAGCCATCGATTTATTATGTTTAAGTTCTCGGCGCCAGTAACAGAGCTTTCCCATGTAGTATCTTTCTGCTCTTTTAGATTTCTTTTGTGCAAGTGTGTAACTAACATTATCCCCCCCACCTGTCTTCCAAATGTAGTCGTTGTGCAACCCGTGGAAGGAAAAATTTGCCAGAAATTAAGATAGTTCTATGAGTGCAGTAAGACTGATCTCTTGATCTGGGGAACAAGTGCAATTATTCCAGAGAAAGTGATTTGCCTGTTATATAACTTGCTATATATATATGTGAACACAGAAATAACGATGGTATCTAAGTGTTCACAAACAATGTTCGCATTTACTCACGTACGAATAAAGGAAAGTACATTACTAGGAAAATTGCATTAAGACGATGACTCATCGACTCAGAGCCTTCGGGCTCGTCCTTGTCTAGCCATGAGGGAATAGTTTAGTTATTCATACGTTCGCAGAGTATATAAAATCAAAGCATAATAATCAAGACAGAAAGTAAAGTGCTGAATGTAAATAAGACGATGATTTACGTGGTTCAGTACTAAGGCCTACATCCACGAGGGTTAGTGTTTAACTATGTATTGAGTAATTACAAAGATAGTCGAATGACTCTGTGTGAATAACGAAGCTAAGGGGGAAATAGAACTCATACTTACTCTTCCTATTTATCTCTCCTAATCTCTTCTCTATCTTACTAAGAAATGGTCGACCCCTTCTTTCTTAGTGGAGAGGGGTATTTATAGGGATGGAGCACAGGGTCCACCATCTGGGACAACTGTAACCTTATCTTATTATTATTTGTTTTGATCCTGCTGGGGTCTTCACCATAACCCGATGCCTCATGCGGTCTCGTGATGTAACGATGGGTCACCTCTTTTTCCTCCACTGGTTAGTTGACACGTACTCTATGTTTAGATTTTTTAATGCGGGTGGTTGGGATGTATGCATGCGCCAGAAAGGTTTCTGATGCCCCTGTCACATCCTCGTCAGTGAGACCAATCCTCACCCTTGATCTCGCATCTTCCTCGGGATGGAGTAAAGCAGATCCTTGGGTATTCTTCAGTACTCCGCGGTGGCTCATTCTTTCAGTGCCCATGGATTCTTAGCCATCGGATGAATTCGCTGATGATCATATGTAGACAACAGATGCCTCTTGGGTGTTGAGACGTGAAATCATGCCCTGATGTCCCAAGCTGCGCGCCTTCCACGTGTAAATCTTCTGACACGTGGCGAGTGATGAATTATGTGTACACAATTTGCCCCTTTTCTTCTGATTTGGATTTTAGTCAAAGTCAGAAGAAAACTGTCTTCTCTTCTTCTTCATCTCTCCATAATAACTCCCCTTAGATTTTAGGGCACGTTTCCCACTCTTTGCAATAACTTCTTTCTTGAATCATGGGACGGTTTTATTATATTTGGTGCTATAAATAGGAGAGAAGGCTTCATTGGAATGAATTTTATTCCTTCTTCTCTTGTCAGTTCATAGCTCTTCATTCTCTGAAATTCTTCATTCTTTTCTTTTGTTCTTTAGCTATTAACTTCTGTTGGTGCTGTAAAATTCTTGGCGTTTCACTGCTGTTGCCGTTCCTCGGGTGTTTGCAGATGTCCTCTTCTCAATACTTCTGATCTAGGTATGATGTTCTTCCAATTATTATCTATTCTTGATTGATCTTCTTTTTCTGCCATTGTACCTGGGTTTCGTGATGAAGAACAAATATATAACAGTATATATACTTGCCCCTAATCTTCATCACGAAACCTATGGATTCCTTGTTGATCATAAGAACATGTCTCTGATGATCACGACCGAATTAGGGTTCCTTATTTTTGTGGTTTTCAAGTTCTGAATTTTATTGAATTACTCGTCTCTGAGTTTCTGATGAAATGCTGGTGAACTACTCCAGTTTACAAAATTTCGTTTTATGATCTCCACTACTTTCTTTAATTGATCTGCATCTTTTCCGTAGATATGGATGATCGTCATCAGATTCCCTATCAGACTCCCCCATCAAGTCCTTACAGGTCTCCTCCATCCAAGAGTCCCGACATATCTCCGCCGAAGGGTGGTCCACCTAAGTTTTCCCAGCCATATCCTCGTTCTCAGAAGGCTTCGTCAGCGTCTGGTCCCCGGGCTTCATCTACCCAAAGAGGGGATACACCGAGGGGTCTTCAAGGTTCTCGATATGCTGTTAATCGTCCCCAAGCTTCTCAACGTGCTGAACCGACGAATGCGCCATCTCCTACTCCTCAGCGTGCTGAGCTACTAAATATACAACCTCTTCGTTCTGTTGCCCCTGTTATGAAGTCTTCTCATAAGTCTTTGTTCCCACCATCTATCGCATTGGTGAAGGGGAAATCTACCAAAGGTGCTGCACCGAAGGATGACCCATCGAGAAATATGCCAACTAAGAGGAAAGCTTCGGATATGAGCCCCCCGAAGAGACCGTCTTCTGGTAAAGCCGATGAGTTTGATGCTGCCCCGGTTATACGAAGCATCACAGTTGGAAAGAAAAAGGTTACTTTTAAACACATAGACCTCGAAGCGTTCAAGATAAAACACGAGCTTGAAGCCTTCGATGTTAAGTTTTATGCTCCCGATGATGATCTTACTTACGACTTGATTAAGAATTATAAGTACGATGACTTTCATCTGCTGACAACTGTGGGGGCTTTCGAGGCTGGACTTATGTTGCCCTTATATAAGTCCGGGGATTCCTTTTATTATGACGTCTTGGCTCATCGTGAGGGCTCTACTCCACATACTCACTGTCGCTCGGTGGTGCAGTTGACTGGGAATTATCTTCGGTCACTTAAGGAGTGCTACCTCCGGAGTAAAGGGGAGACAACGATAACCTGCTACGTTCCCAACCCGGCTGAGAGAAGTTGGTATACTCCTGAAAATTTTAATGCTTCCTTTGGTGACTGCGTTAATAGTAGAAATCGTAAGCCATGGAGTGTTGGTCTTCGTACTATCCCTGCTTCCCAGGGTGAGGTTCGTCTCCTGAGTGAGGTGAGTGACTCTAAGCTCCGATACGTCCCCGGTACTGAAGAAACTTCTCATCGGAAACTTTTACCTGCTCGTGAGCGGCTTAAGCGTGATCATGACTATGAGTGCATGCCACCGTTATTGAGGTCGTCGGTCCTTGGGCTTATGGTTGGGTACCTGGCCAGCATGGGTGGCGCCCTGTTGCTGGTAGTCAACCTCGTGGTAGTGCTCCAGCTCGTTATGGTAACTTCTTCCCTTGGCAGTTAAATTTTGATGGTATGAAATTTGAGTACGCCTTCGACGTTGTTGATGTAGACGAAGAGGAAAGTTATGATGCTACCCTCCCTCCGAAGGATGTTGGTAATGTCAAGGTATGTCTCTTTATGAGACTGTGATGTGTATATTTGCCCCTTTTCTTCTTAGTTTGATTTGATTAAAGTATGGGAACAATTTCCTTCCTTTATAATTCATTTGTGATAATACCATGCTATGTTTTTAGATAACGAAGAAGAAAAAGATAGGTCCGGTTCAATCTTCCACCGCTGCTGTTGAGGAGACTGAAGTTCCTGATGAGGTTACCAGCCCAGTGAACGATGAGCTTGTCGAGGAGGAAGAAGAATCTACCGATGATGATGAGGAGCGTACAAATACTTTTCCTCACAATCACGAAGATGGTGAGAAAGAGATTGCTTCTTGCGGTCAAGGAAATATCGGCGGTGAGACTACCGAGGAAGAGATTGCCCCTGAAGGTCATGGAGATATTCCCGTCGCCGAACATATATTCCCCCCCATCCAAATCAAAGGAACAAAGGTATTGATCTTCCATCAACTATCCCTATTGTGTTAGGTCAAGAATTCTCTTTTGGCAAGATCTATTCTTCTGGTGGGCAAGATGACCTTGGCGCTGCTATGGGGATGGCTTCGGACTTCTCCTTGGTTTCTCCGAACGATGAGTGGGACGTTCTTGGCGAGTCCGGTGGATAAAAATTAACTGAGGTGGAAGAAGGTTTTGTTGGCGAAGATGTCGATGCCCATATTAACAAGGAAACCCAGGCTAAGAGAAGTTTTGATGCTAGAAAGAGTGTTGTTGCTGGTGAGGGTTCCGCTGAGGCATCTTCAGAGGGTTTTGATAGGGCCACGATGCACGATGGTGATGATGCTACCCTTGAGTGGATGATGAAGAAGAAATTGATGTTCGTGCCTAACCCCGCCCTGGTGATCCCTGGTGAGAAGGGTTATGATACTTTTACTCGTCAGAAGATGCAATTAACGTCCTATGATGAGGTTGCAGAGATCTGGAAGAAGGATTTGGGAGATACTTCCGCTAGCCTTTTAGTCGATCCCCCGTCTTCTGTTGCTTATATGATGGCAATTACGGATGGGTATCAATATGGTTTCCCTCAGCAGCGGATTCTTGAGGTAAAGCGTCGAAAAGTCCCTCTGAGTCGAATAATCTAGTGTTGTGAATATGCTCGTGCCTAACTTTTATAATTATTGCTTTAGATGATGAGGAGCGAACACTGTCATCATACCTTGTACCAGTTCTTCAAGGCCAAGTCCCTTAAGTTGGAGGCAAAGCTTCGTCACGAAGAAGGTGAGTTGACCGCTGCTGAGGTGCTCATTGCTGCTAAGGACAAGGAGATTTTGGAGTTGAAGAACCGGCTGAAAGGGAAAGAGCGACTTGGTGCTGACGAGGAGAAGCTTTGTCTTGAGATTGCACTTGTCCGTAGTGATTTGAAGAAGGCTCATAGTGAGGATTCTTCTTTCAAAGGTTCGCTTTCTTCCTTCGTACTCTTATGCGTCTCTCCCTTTTGTCTTCTTAGTGTTCTGTATGAGTCTCCCGGCCCTATCTTCAGCGGGTGATGTCAGAGAGTTAACATGGCTTCGAAGTGAGAGGGCTCGTCAATCTTCTTGAATTCAAGAATTAGTAACGAAGATTAAAGGTGAAGCTGAGAAGTGGAATGCCCGAGCCGATGAACATAAATAACTGGCAGCACGGTATCGAGAAAGGCGGGAACAGATGGTCGATATGCAGAATAAATTTAACTCCGACCGCCGCTTATTTAACGATGCTTTATCGTGGAATCGTGAATACCTTTGTGAGGCTCATGAGAATGTTTCTCATTTGGAAGCTAAGGTAGCAAACTTGAAAGAAGAGTTGCATAAAGCTCGCTCCTCCCATGATCCTGAAGTCTGGGACTATATACAACAACTTGTTCGGGAAAGAGATAATGCCAGAGCTGATGCTTTTGCCCTTATTAATGCTTTGACTGCTTCTCGGGCCGATGTTGCTCGTTTGGTGGATTCTGAGAAGGATCTTGAAGTTAATATGTACAGGCTTACTAAGGGTATAAAAAAAATGAATAACGAAGTTGATCATCTTCGTCATTTAGACTCCATGAAACAGGTAGAGTTGGATGAGTGTCAATTTGCTCTTACTACTCTTCAGTTGGATTATAAGAAAATTTCAGAGGAGTATGATTTTCTTGACGAAGCCCGGGACACTATAGTTAATGAATATGAGATAGCTTCGTCTAGAGTCGAAGGTATACATTTATTGGGTTGTGAATGGTTCTGTGACTCTAGCCTTCTAACCCTTTTGTGTTTTATTTTTTAGAGCTCGGGGGACAGCTTAACCTCGCAAATGAGAAACTTGAAAAGGCTCAATCTTCCCTAGTGTACCAGGAGGGTCAAACCAAATATTTCGAAGGGCTGGCTGGATCTAGGGATGCAGCGGCGAAAGAAGCAGCCTAGGAGGTGGCCCGCTTGACATCTTTGTTGTCGCAATCCAAGCTCAAAGCTACCGTGATCACTCATAAGGCTCGTTGTCAGCTGGCCGAGGAGATTAACAAGACTTTGACCAATATCGAACAAAACCTTCTGAAGGACTATAATATTGTTAAGAAGTATCCTCGTCGTCCTATGCCTGAGCCTTTGGCTAGCTCCTCAGGTCCTTCTTCGAGGGAAAGCGTTCCTTCGTCTCAACCGAAGAATCCTGCTAATTGCGCCGGGCCTTCCGAGGGGAAGTAATCTTCTGTGTTTGTTATAGAAAGTTGATCTTTGTTGATTACCTGGCTTTGGGAAATTTTTTGTACATCTTGTTCTACTTTTTCTTATCCCTTGCTTAATTTCCCGAGCTTGTAATCAACTTTTCTGGAATTGATCATCGTTTATTTGGATATGTACAACTCTGTTTTACCTGCATTCTTAATTTATTCGATTTTTAGCCAACGAGTAAGTAAACATTCAAAATTAGATAATAAAGTGTTTGACAGCAGTAACGAAGGTATGCACCTTTGTTATTGACTTTGGACCAGTCACCCCGCTGGCTAACCCTTGGCCAGAGGATCACCAGACGGTGGGGGTCGATGCAGCGTTCCCGGATATGCGATGCGTTAAAAAGTATTTACAGGCACCCATTCCGCTAAACCGCTGCCTTGTCGATTGTTTGGGTATCTCTTTCTATTGGAAGCCTTCCCCATGGTCGTACACTTATAGACGCTGATAGGGGAGTCCCGAGAGATTGTACATTGATACTTTCCCCAATAGAGTAATTTTGCAAAAAAAATTGTTTAATTGATGAGGTGAGGTCTTCTATTCCTCGTCCAGAGATAGAAACACGTCGAGTGGGTACGCTGTCTTCTTCTTCTGGTACTCTTCACGCAGGTGCAGAACTGCGCTGCTTTACAGATAGTATGGCTTGAGGTATTTAGCGTTCCATGGGTGTCTGAGGACTTCTCCTTTCAGATTACGCAGGTAGTAAGATCCATTTCCGGCGATGTCATGTATTATAAACGGTCCCCCCCAAGATGGTGCTAACTTTCCCCACTTTTTCTCTCGCTGGTATTGTGGTATGGTTCTCAACACATACTGTCCTTCTACAAAGTTCTTAAGCTTTACTTTCTTGTTGTATTCTCTGGCTAGCCTTCGTTGGTAGTTTTCCATTCTTTATAATGTTGTCTCCCTCATTTCTTCTAGATCATCGAGCCTTTTCAGCATCATGTCTGTTGTGAAATTCTTCTCTCAGGCTTCGGTTTTTGTGGTTGGCATGATGATTTCTGTCGGGATGACTGCTTCGGATCCGTATGTGAGAAGGAACGGTGATTCACCTGTGGCGGATCTTCGTGTTGTTCGGTACGCCCATAGCACGTTGTGTAATTGTTCGCACCATCGTCCTTTATGTTTTTCCAATTGTTTCTTGAGAATAAGCCCAAGGGTCTTGTTCGTAGCCTCTGCCTGACCGTTACTTTGGGGGTAAATGGGGGTTGATTTGTTCTTCCTGATTTTGAAAGTATCGAAGAGAATATCTATGTTTTTCCCTTGTAATTGCTTGCCATTGTCAGAGAAAATTTCTGCGGGGATGCCAAACCTGCAAATGATGTTCTGAAAGATGAACGTGAATACATCCACGTCTCGGATCCTAGCTAGGGTTTGGCCTCCACCCACTTGCTGAAGTAGTCTATAGATACGATCAAGAATCGCCTTTTCCCTGACCCTTCGATCAGGGGGCCTACGATGTTTACGCCCCATTTTGAAAATGGCCAGGGACTATCTACAGAATTCAGCTTTGTTGCAGAAGCATGAATCTTCTTAGCAAACCGCTGATATTCCTCGCATCTTCTGGACATCCTAGCGGCATCTCGGATCATCTGTGGCCAATAGTATCCCTGCAGTTTTTCTTTATCCGCCAGTGATCTAATTCCACTGTGGTTAACTGCGTCCCCATAATGGATATCTTTCAAAATACGATGCCCCTCCTCTCTTGATAGACATCATAGTAGTGGTCCGAGGAAGGATTTTTTGTACAATACTCCACCACGAAGATCGTATCTCCCTGCCTTTGATTGTAACTTTCTGGCTTGCTTCAAGTCCGTAGATAGCGTACCTTCTTCAAGGTAAAGGTGAATCTCCGTTCTCCAGTCTTCTTCGTTGTTGAAGTCCTCATCTTCGTTTGCCCTTGTCATGATGTCATCTTCGATGAAGTCCTCAGCAATATCCTCTCCCACATCGTCGTCCCCAATGTCCTCCCCTACATCGTCTTCACGATTTGTAGCGAAGGACTGTTGTGGGGTGATCGAAGGTTCATATACTCTTGTTATTTTTATGGCTTTAACATTCTCATCTTTCAGCATGGATGATATGAATGCCAAGGCGTCGGCATGCCTGAGATCTTTTCTACACAAGTGTCGGAATTTGATGCTTGGTATTTGTGAGGCTAAGGTTTGGACCAAAGCCATGTACGCAGAGAGGGTGTCGTCGTAGATATTGTATTATAGTCCTATCTGTCGTATGACCAGTTGTGAATCACTTGTCAGGCGTACATCGGTTATTTCCATTTATATTATTAAACGTAGAGCATGTACCACAGCTTCGTATTCTACGATGTTGTTGGTATGCCCCTTGAATTCCAACCTCAGCGCGTGTACGATCCTCTCTCCGGTGGGGGTAGTGATTACGATGCCTATGCCCGCACCTTCCCCATTCCTTGATCCGTCAACGAAGACCTCCCATCGTCTTTATCTTGTGAGATCAAGAATATCAACTGGATCTTTCCCATACTCTGCTTCTGGTATGCCCCTTACTTCCTCATCGTTGTCCAGCGGTAAATCTGCTCAAAAATCCGTCAGGACTTGCGATTTTTGTGAATGCTGGATTTCGTGAATGATGTTGAACTGATCGAGATGAGTATTCCATTTTGTTATCCTTCCTACTTTCCCAGCGCTCTTGAGAACAGCCTCCAACGGTGCTTTGCACGGAACACGAATGTAGTGAGTCAAAAAATAGGTTCTTAGCTTTTAGGTTGCCCATACTAGTGCTAAGATGAGCTTCTCGATCTTCGTGTAATTTTTTTCTGCCGTGTTGAGGGTCTTGCTGACGTAATAAATTGGCTGCTTTATCTTCGTATTTGTCTTGACCAATACTGCGCTGACTGCATCCTCTGTCGTTGCTATGTAGAGAGCCAAAACCTCATCGAGATCGGGTTTTTGCAGGATCGGGATCGTGGCTAGATATTCTTTGATCTTTTGGAAAGCTTCTTCGCATTATGCGATCAATTCGAACTTGCTTCCCTTTTTGAGGATGTTGAAGAAATGCTTGCATTTGTCCGATGACCTGGCGATGAATCTACCCAAATCCGCTAAGGATCCGTTGAGTTTTTGGACTTCTTTCAGGTTCTTCGGGGATGGCATTTCTATGATGGCCTGGATCTTGGCGGGATCTACTTCGATGCCCCTCTTCGTTACTAGGTATCCGAGGAACTTCCCTGAGGTAATGCCGAATGTGCATTTTTACGGATTTACTTTCATGTTGCGCTTCCTCATTGCTTCGAAGATATCCCTCAGGTCTTGGTGATGGTCCTTGCGCAACTTACTTTTGACGAGCATATCGTCAAAACAGACTTCGAGGGTGTTCCCGATCAAAGGCTTGAAAATAGCATCCACCATCCTCTGGTATGTTGCCCCTGCATTTCTAAATCCTAAGGGCATCCTTGTGTAACAATAGAGGTCGTGCGGGGTGTAGAATGATGTGTGTTGTTGATCTTCTTCTGCAAGGGCTACTTGGTTGTAGCCAGAATATCCGTCCATAAATGATAGTTCTTCGTATCCTTCGACGGCTTCCACCAGTTGATCGATGCTTGGGAGCGGGTAACTGTCCTTCGGACATGCTTTGTTGAGGTTGGTGAAATCGATGCATATTCTCACTCCTCAGTTCTTCTTTGGCACTATGACCATGTTCGATATCCACGTTGGATATTTGACCTCCTTGATGAATCTTGCTTCTAATAATTTGCGGAGCTCCTTCTCAATTGCTTGGTGGTACTCCGGTGCCACCTTTCGTACTTTTTTCCTGAAGGGGGTCGTACCTGGCTTTATACGAAGTTCTTGCTGGATTATCTTCGGATCAATCCCTGGCATGTCTCCTAGCTTCCACGCGAAGATGTCCGCGTATTCTATGAGTAACTTTATTAGAGCCATTTCTCTTTCTTTATCCATTAGAGTCCCTATTTTGATCATCTTCGGGCACTCTTCGGTTCCTATATTGATCTCCTTCACGGGTTCCACAGATGTGAACGTAGGCTTCGGTTCCCTTAGGAGAGGGACGTTCTTTAATTTCTATTTGGTAGGCTCTTCAGCCCCTTTACCAGTTGAGGTATTGCTTCGGTGTTTAGAACAATGCTTTCCTTCGTCGGACTTTTTCCGGAGATTTTTTCGAGGTAAAGGTCAATTGCTTTTTCCTTGGAAGCCTCTTTGTTTTGATTTCTTCGGGATTTACGCTGCTCATCCTGTTCGTTATTGAGATGATTTTGTATAGCCTGGCATTCCCGAGCGGTGACCTGATCACCCTTTATTTCCATTACCCCTTCGGGTGTTGGAAATCTAAGGTATTGATGATAAGTCGATGCTACTCCTTTGGGCTTGTGCACCCATCTTCGGCCAATGATGGCGTTGTAGGGAGAAGGAGCATCCACCACGCTGAATCGAGTATCAACCTTCATTGGTCCTGCATCTACTTGTAAAAAAATATCTCCTAGGGGCTTTGTTGGTGCCCATTGAATCCATAGATGGTGTAATACGAAGACATCATTTGCTCTTTGTTCAGCTCCATCCGCTTGAATGTGTCGTAGAACAGAACGTTAACCGAGCTCCCTCCATCAATGAGGATCTTCCCGATGTTGCATCATGCCACTGGTAAAGTGAGGACCAAGGGATCGTTGTGATCTTCCATGTCTTCCTCTATGTCTTCAGCATCGAAGGTCATAGGTGCGTTTATCCACTGCTTGTGTTCCTATACTTCTGCGCCATCGATCTTATACAGCTCACAGTAATCCTCGAATTGCTTTCTTAGCCTTTTCCCTATCTGGGAAGTCAGCGATGGTACAGTAGCTTCGGAACATGAGATGGTGTTGATGCTTCGGTTTCCTTCGGGTAATTGGACTTGCTTGCTTCGCTTAGCCCTCTCTTCAATTCCCGCCTTCTATATGTATTGCTTGAGGTCACCAGCGTCAATCAGTTTCTGGATCATTATCTTGAGATTCTTGCATTTCTCTGTTTGGTGCCCGTTGAAGCAATGGTATTCACAGTAATCCCTTTACTTCTCGGTCCTAGGGGTTGTTTTCCTTTGGACCATGGCCATTCTAGGTTTTCCTGATCCTAAATTTCCCTTAGAATGCGGGTGTAGTTGGTGTTCAGCTTCGTGAACACTTGATCTTCGAATTTACGGTCGTCACGTCGACGGTCATCCCTTCGTCCTCTCTTATCATCGTTGGGACGTTCAGCTGAACCGACCCTCTTCGATCCGCTGGCTTGTTCTGCGGAATTATTTCGATGAGATATTTGAGTTTGGGCCCTAGGGTTCTCCCTCTGGATCTCTTCTAACCTAGCGTGCTTTTCAATGATTACTCGAAGGTCCCCTTCTTTCGTAGGTACACTTCCATGAATCTCCACAAATAAAGGGCTCATTTTATCCAATCCCCATTTGTAACAGTTGATGCTGACCACTGGATGTACGTTCCCTATGGCTTGACAAATCCTGTGCCATCTGTCGGTATACTCCCTGATTGCCTCTTTGTAAACGATTGCTAGTGAGAAGAGCTTTTCCATTCCTGCGTTGACAGCCTTATCGTACATGTAAGTTTCTAAGAACTTCTCAGCGAGCTAGTCGTAAGAGTTGATGGAGTTGGGTGGTAGGTTGTCGAACCAATATAATGCTGATCCCTTTAGACTTGAAGGGAAATACCTGCAGAGGACTGCATCGTCTTGCTCCCATCGGGCCAAGATACGATTGTAGTAACGAAGATGTGATGCGGGATCGTTGGACCCATCGTAACATTCGAATGCTGGAACGGGGCACTTCTGAGGGATAAGTGCTTTGGACAAGCGTGGGGTCAGTGGGGTGGTGTTTGCTTCTCTCATCACCTCTTCTAGTCTTCCCCCTCCTTGCCTGGTTTTCAGTTGCTTGATCTCCGTCATCATTTCAACACGAAGGTCCTCCATTGTCCGCTGGTGGTCTTCTTGGATTGTAGATTTCCCTGGTCTTCGATTATCACTATCGAAATAGTCTGAATCCTCTGGTACGAAATCTGGGTCGGATGACCTATTTCCTCTGGTTGCTCCTTGGTTTAATGGTTCGGGATTAGTCACGACAAGCCTTCGGTCACGGTTCGGCTCTGGTGATTTAGAATTTGCTTCATCGTGTTGATGCGCTGCTCCGACGCTTTGGGCAATCTTATCCTTGAGCTCCTGATTCTCTCGAGCTAATAATGCCACAACCTCTGCATATGTCTTCTGGCTCTTCTTTAGCTCTTCGAGCTCTGCTATCAGCTGAGGGAAATGATTCGATCCTTGGTTTGGAGTTCCGATCCTCCCTTGCCCTCCAATGGCCACAGTGTGATCTTCATCAACGGTATGGATTAAGGGATGGGGCGGGTCGGAATTTGGCAACAACAATTCTACCTGTGGAGGCGTCGATTGTGTGTCTGGCAGGGTCTGGTTCTGGTCGTTCGTTGCTGGCATCCCGAGGGCTGGCCACTGCATCGTTGATTCTGCAAACCCTTCTCGTTGTTGGTGAGCACGGGAGGCAGCGTCTGCCTTTGCTGCTTCAGCTTTGGCAGCCATAGCTTCGAGTGTCGCTGCTGCTACAACGTTGACATCAGGGGGTGAGGTAATTTCCGCTGTATCTGGCTTCTGGTTTGGTGCCTTCGTCTTCTCACCATTTTGTTTGTTGCGCGTCATAACTGGAGTCGTCTTTGGTGTTTCTTTAGACGATGCCTTGGTTTTTCCCGCATCCTTTGTCTTTTCCATCTTTGAACTTTTTGCCTGCACAGGTAAAACATCATCGAAAATACGATATCCAAGTGGGCCCTGTTAGTAAAGTTAATTCAAATGTGAAGGTCATATGCATAACTCCACCAAAAGCTTTGG
Organism: Papaver somniferum; assembly: GCF_003573695.1. NCBI lineage: Eukaryota > Viridiplantae > Streptophyta > Magnoliopsida > Ranunculales > Papaveraceae > Papaver > Papaver somniferum. Next base: position 123,997,371 of record NC_039364.1, read on the forward strand.
GGGATAGCGAAATGAGAAAACTGTCTTTGAAAGGGAAGATCCAATAATTACAAACATAGATCTATTCACAGATCTTGAAAAGCATTTTAAGGGAAGTGCAAATCGATCGGTTTTAAGTATGAAAATCGTGAAAAATTCTAAGAAAAGCGCCGATCTCCAAGATTTAAGCGTGGAACACGCACAACATTTTAAGGAACACATAAATTCGTAAGTTTTGAATTCGGGAAACATGGAAAACTCTAAAAAATGCGTAGATCTGTGAGTTTTAAGCTTGGAAAACAAATATCATTTCTAAGGAAAGTATAGATTTATAAATTTTACTTAAATCTTGATACAATAAATGTTAAATCTCGTAAAGAAAATTATTTTCGAAGGATGATTTTGACTGTTAGCTTAAATCCGAACACTAATATTTAGAGAATAGCACGGGGAGTCAAAAATGGGTAAAATCACAGGATAAAATAAATCTTTTACCGGGACAGCGTCCCTGTTTCTTGCGCCATATTGTGAACACAGAAATAACGATGGTATCTAAGTGTTCACAAAAAATGTTCGCATTTACTCACGTACGAATAAAGGAAAGTACATTACTAGGAAAATTGCATTAAGACGATGACTCATCGACTCAGAGCCTTCGTGCTCGTCCTTGTATAGTCATGAGGGAATAGTTTAGTTATTCCTACGTTCGTAGAGTATATAAAATCAAAGCATAATAATCAAGACAGAAAGTAAAGTGATGAATGTAAATAAGACGATGATTTACGTGGTTCAGCACTAAGACCTACATCCACGGGGTTGGTGTTTCACTATGTATTGAGTAATTATAAAGATAGTCGAATGACTCTGTGTGAATAACGAAGTTAAGGGGGAAATAGAACTCATACTTATTCTTCCTATTTCTCTCTCCTAATCTATTCTCTATCTTACTAAGAACTGGTCGACCCCTTCTCTCTTAGTGGAGATGGGTATTTATAGGGATGGAGCACAGGGTCCACCATTTGGGACAGTTGTAACCTTATCTTCTTATTCTTTGTGCTGATCCCGCTGGGGTCTTTGTCGTAACCCGATGCCTCCTGCGGTCTTGTGATGTAACGATGGGTCACCTCTTTTTCCTCCACTGGTTAGTTGACACGTACTCTATGTTTAGAGCGTTTAATTTGGGTGGTTGGGCTGCCTGCATGCGCCAGACAGGTGTCTGATGCCCCTGTCACATCCTCGTCAGTGAGACCAATCCTCACCCTTGATCTCGCATCTTCCTCGGGATGGAGTAAAGCAGATCTCTGGATATTCTTCAGTACTCCGCGGTGGCTCGTTCTTTCAGTGCCCCTGGGTTCTTAGCCATCGGATGAATTCGCTGATGATCATATGTAGACAACAAATGCCTCTGGGGTGTTGAGACGTGGCATCATGCCCTGATGTCCCAAACTGCGCGCCTTCCACGTGTAAATCTTCTGACACGTGGCGAGTGATGAATTATGTGTACACAATATATACTGGTTCGGAGTTTTTTTTATCACTTATGTTGCAGCAATTTTGTTATTCTGGTGGACCGTGTCTGTGCCAGTACATGTCCAAAACATGACGTACAAATTACTTGGTTAGTATATGCACTCTAATAAACACTTGGTCGTAGCAGGGTGAGTACTTTTGCTTCGATAATGTAAGGTTCAACATTATCTAATTGATATTCTTATCGGGTTGCAGTAGTAGTATCGCGAATCAAGTCTCCGTAGTGAAATCTTTGAACTGCTTGGGAAATTTATGTTTGGCTTTGAAGTTATATAGCAGTACTTCAATGAAAGTTCATGCCGAAACTTAAAAGCATACAACAGTTGTGAATTACTATACTTTTCTTTATGCCATGCGTTGCTCTTGTTCGATATCGACTTTTATTGCTCAAATTCATGTCTAGCTAGTACTTCAGTCCCGGAAATGTTTAAGAAAAGTTGAAAATTTTTAAACAACTTTTATTGGACCGGAACATGATGCAGCGATAAGTTGAACTTTGTGATTAAGTTAGGCCTCAGTTGGGACGGTGTCTTCTATTATCTCATATCTTTATTGGTTTTGGACTACTCAACTGATTACTTTAGTGGTCGAGTACCACCACAAATAGGCGACTTGGTTGTCTTACACAACTTGGTCTGGCTAATAATCTTATTGAAGATGAAATTCTACCATAGCTGAAAGAGACCTTTCTAAGTTGGTATATCTCAATCTAAGATGCAAGTGTATAACTAGCTGATTGTTGATCAGATTCTATTATCACTCTTGTGCATACGGTTACATTTGTGAAAGCTGATTGAATTGTATCTAAACTGACGAAGAAACAGGATATAAAAGATTTTGGATCATCTCGACAGCGAAGAAAACGATAAAGCCGAAAGAATCGGAAACAGGATAATTGACAAGCTATAAGGGAAGATAACTGTGGTTAGCAAAAGAGTTTGATGACGTGGTAAACAACCAGATGTCTAGCTTTGGTGCTGCTAGATCAAACATGATCTAGCAGCGCGAGAGCAAAAAATTTTCCCATTAAAACCCTCGTTAAAATGCATTTGGTATTTTGGTGCCTAAATTTATATGGCAACCTGTCCCTGTTCCATAACATTGGAATGGTACTTCCAAACATTCCAAATCAACCTTGTGGAGGTAGCATTAGTTAGCCTACCAAAAAAACATTCTGAAACGAGTCAAATGACATGCACTGAGTCACTGACATCTTAGCTTCAAGTATGAATTTCTCCTATCTTAAGTTCTCCAATAAAATATTTCTCTTCTTACTGTTGCTTGCAGTCTGTCCACCAATCCCAAAATATACAGATATGTTACCTCAATAAAGCCGGTGAGGAAACGCTTGTTAACAAGTGAATGGCCTCTGCTAGGATCTTTCTTATCCTGCTGAGGAATGAATGCCCCAAATCTTGTATCCATGAAAGAAGATAGAATACTTCTGCAAAACGTGAATAAAATAAGTTAAAGCAATTTAAACTGTTTCGTGTTTGCAAATGACAAATTACATACTAATACCAATCAAATAAAGGAAACAGTAACACCTGCAGGTTTAACAATTCCTGAGCACAAATGCGCGTACACACCACTCAGCTTATCGATAAAAAAGAAAAATGGAAGGCTTGCATTACTCCACAAGGAAATGAAGGCTTACCAAGAACCAGCCTCAATCGAATAAAACCCACAGTTGCCTTAAAGTTTGAGAACAAATTCTTCTCTGTAACACCTGAACACATCAATAAATGCAAATCCTGTCAGATTCAGTATAGCTTGATGGAAAGTTGACAGGACAGAGTTTTCCTTTTGGGTGGAAAAAGGAAAAACAGAAACATGTTAGAAGATGATGAAGACACAAGAGAAAAAAGAACAAATACATGGATAGCTTAAGATGATCCAACATTGAAACATCTTAGCATGGTATACATGAGTCAGTAACATGACTTGCTTATTGTTAAGAAAAAAAGACCAGCTGATGTTGGTAGATCTCTTGCTAATTTAAGCCAATGGTCTTTGGCTCCTAAATATACTGGTAGCACTGCTAAATAAATTTTATTGGCTTCTTCCCCTTGAATAGTTTTCTCCATGCCTTAGGGTTAAGGCTGTTACATCCCCCATTTCCTATCGTAATTTCTTTTGTTTTTCTTTTGCAATACCAAGAAAACTCACACCAAGTTTGAGGTTTACCAGACAAGGGATTCAACTTTGAAGAGAGACCATATACAGAATATCTTGCATATGTTAACAGTCGAATTTGTTGTGAAGCACCCAGTTTGCTAATTACAGATCTCAGTAGTCCACTGAAATGACAGGAGGAATAAAAAGAGTAGTTACTATTAGAAAAGAAGAAAAGAAAAGAAGTCAAGTTCTTCAAACAATGGGCTTATGTATCTAGTTAGAAAGAAAAGTTTCTTACTCTGTACGAAGTATGGTAATAAAGTCAGGCGGCAAAGATTCCATAAAAGAAGAAATGTCCTCCATGTTTAAAGACTTCAATTCTTGTTTTAAAATCTTCTTTTCCTCGAGTGTCATTCCTCTTCCGAGGGCTGATTTACTGTAAGCATGTGATAATAACGATCAGTTGTTTGGTTTCCTGAGTGGGCTAACACTAGAAAAATGATTATATAAGGACGAAAGAAGAATCTCGAGTCCATGAGAAGGCATCATATCCCATTCCTAAAACTATTCAGTTAACAAGCAGAACATTCAGGTATATTTCATAATATATATTTTTATTTAAATATTGCACCATCTGATGGTATATTTCGTGCATCAACTGTAATGTGTGACAACATACAATTATGACATTTACGCAGATTCAACAGGACCGAGAAATGCGATTCCCAATTGCATAATGCTACCCTACAGCAGTCCAACTTCCACTGTTGTGGCCTCTATTTAAGAATTGGAAACTTCAATTTGCGAGAGTAGCTTACTCTGAGAGACTATGGGATTTTGCACATACAACATCATTAACAGTAATACCTCATAGAACGAATCCTCTTAAAGATGAATATTGGTTCAAAAACAGCATAGGCACTTCTATGTAGTTTACATACATGTAGAAGGTAAATGAAAGGTCGCAGGGAAAATCCTTATACCTGTCAATAGTCCTTCCAGTGAAAATGACAGGAAAGTACCTAGCATACTTTCTGACACCAAATCGCTCACCTAAGTTTGCAATCTTGTTTGCATCCAGAAGAATCAATGCATTCCACAATTCGCAATAGTTCAATCGGAACTGTTCATCCAACTCTCTGCATATTCCATGATCCAAAAGAACTGCATAATTCAGTCGTAAAATGAATCAGATATGTGTAACAATATATTGTAAGTTACGCTGTTAATAAGAGTAAAAATACAATGCTGGGCAATCATAAGTAAAACTGAGATCTTTTAGTCAAGCAATACCTAACGAGAAGCCACTACGACCCCCGGGTGAAACTATTATGTTGCCTGGATGTGGATCTCCATGTAGAAAACCATGGACAAATATCATTTCCGCAAATACCTCCACCAATGCTTTGGCAACCTACAACACCAACTCAATAGGTATTCAAGGAAATTAACAACCACCAAACGAAGCTTAGCGAAGTTATCATAAGAATAGAATATCTGAATCTTTTCAATGATTTAATGTCTCACATCATGAGGATGCAAAGGATTTTAGTTCCTTTGGACATCAAAAAGATGTGAAACTTAACACCAAGGATATACATATTTAAGATGATCGCTTGCCCCACTGAACTCATAGTTTAAGGTGTTGTCATGATCCATAGGAGAGTTTCCTAGACTTGGTTGCATGGTTATGAGATTACATATAAAATTACCAACGACGAAAACTATTAGCAGTACAGTATCTCATGTAGGTTTCAATATGTCAATTAAGAGTAGACAAACATTAGTTGTTGATAAAGTCCAACAAATGTATTTGACAAAATCAATGAAAATATAAAAGTTTTTTTGGAAGAGCTATAAAGACATATGTAGGAGAAATTTAAGATTAAAGGTAGCAAAATGGGTAACGAGGGGTTTACAGAAAAAGGAAAAGGAGATAATATGGAGCTATCTAAATTACGTGGAACAAACCTTTCCAGGATCTATTCCGCATTCCTTCAGAAATTTCAAGTCATCCACCTGAAAATTGGGCCATAATAGAATGTAAACACAAAGTAATGAACTGTTAAAAAAACACTTCATGGTACATAAAAAATGAAGGAGACAATATATAATGCTGAGTGACAGTTTCTCTGGAGTTCTGGTTGCTGGTGTTTGGGCATAAGGGATGTCCGTTCAATCTATATAATGGTTGTACCAAATCTATCTCACATTATCGACATATTTTAACTTCAGATTTCTTTTTCTTCTTTTTTGGCAAAAAATCCCCCAAACCAAGTTTCTTCCGCGATGTATCTCAGAGTTGGAGAAGGATCTTCTCTGAAAGATATGATGGTATCAGAAACCACATGAACTCGACACTCAGGTTAGAAACTGATTAAAAGGTCATCATTATCAAACTATTGCCTACACTTTGCCATTATGTAAACTAAAACCTAAACACCAAACCAGTTTCTTCCAAAAATAATATAGCGAAGGATATTAGCATATGTTATCTTTAAAGTTTGATAGACCACTTCTTTGCTGCGAAGGTAACATAAGTTTTGTCAAGCCCGAGGTTAACATGTTCTTCTACAAGTCTCCCTAGACCATTATCTCTCTGTAGTGTGACATATAAACAAACTACCGCAGTTTCTTATTGCTTATATATATTTATGCCCCAAAGGGGCCCAAGGGTGATGCAGACAGCCTGTTATAAGTTTCAGATTATCAAAGAATAATTTCTTAATAAAATCAGCTTGTTTCCTTTCTTGTTTTCAACATTCTTGGCTACTAGCTGATGTAGGCCAATTACGGTTGTGTTAAAGTAAAGGCATGCATTTCCTGTTTCAAGCAGACCTTTCAATCCGCGTACCAATGTTGACAGACGGTGAGTGTCATTCTCAAGGTCTTACTATTAGGATTGAAAGATACTGCTGATTATATTGGGAAAACAATAAAAACCTTCAGTTCTGATCTACTAGATAATGAATTAGTATCCTACAGTATGTATATTTAGTAACTGAGAAGCATACCTTGTTTCCGCTGCAAAATTGCATCGTCAATACCTGCCTTCTTGTCAAATCCTGGTTTATTTCATGGTGATCAGAATATACCGTGGAATACATGTATCTAGCCTTACCATACATGTTATATAAATTCAAAGTAATAACGGTTTGCATCACACAAGATATATATATATATATATAGAGAGAGAGAGAGAGAGCTCTGCTAAGATTTTTGTGAGGCTCACAAGATATATATGGGCTCACAACCACATAACATGAAAGTATGATAGGGATTTCATCTTAGATATATTTGTAAAACACCTTCAGAAAATTTCCCTTAAGATTATCTGGGTGGCCTAAAAGATAAACTTTAGAATGTATGAATTTGCTGTCTCTTTATGCAGATTCAATGCAAAGTATGGACAATGTTCGTAGCATTTATTGTGTTCTGCAGCAAGGAACTTTGGTCCCAGCAATCAAAAGTTAGGAATAGAATTTATTGGAAAATGATTTTCTCCCAACAAGTTACATGCCAAGTTAACCTTATATTATTCATCGGCGTTCCTCTTTGAAATTCGAACAGGACCCAATCAATAATAATAACCCAATCAAATATTAGGAAACAAAGTAGAATGTTGGATGTTCCAAACCTTGTTAAGGATCATACCCAGAAAACATGAGGAACCTTGACAATACTGTTGCCTTTGAAGTTTTTAGATATTCTCTCAGAATTCTTTGCCTCTTGAACAAAATCTGCGGAGTGACCACAGGAAAATTAGTAACTTAGAAGCACAAGAAAATAAAATAAGAGAAGTATTAACCAAGCAAAATCTTTTTTTTTTTTTGGTTAAATGCCAGAAAAGTCATATCAAACTACTGACTGGTGAATTTAACAATAATCAAGATTCTGTAGATAGATGTTAGTACATATGATACGAAGAGACGTGATGTACTGAAGACATGATATTTAAGTATACTCGAGGTAATTCTTTGATAGACACTGTAATTCTGAGAAGCAAATACTAGCATCTTGTTCAGAAATAATTTATAAGTGATTGTATGAAGTATAAGAATCTCGACAAAATTTAAAAAAGAAAGAAAGAGACAGACTCGAAACGGTTGGCATCTCTAGACAATAACATAAGAGAACACTGACTAAGAAGAGTCAATCAAACAACTGATTGGAGGAGTTTAATGAGTTACATGTTAGTGGGTACAATGTGAAGCTTGAAGTCCTAGTGAAGACATGAAATTTCAGTATACTCATCTGGAAATTCCTATGATAGACATAGTAATTCAAGAAGAAATAGATCTTCAAGCATCTTGTACATAGGTCATTAGTTAATTTAAGGAAATTCCTATGATGGACACATTAAGACATTAAAATATTCTAAAAGAGGCAAGAATGATGAATTGATGAGACAGTAGTCATACAATTGAATACTAGCCTAACATGTGAATACTTCCAACTATTCAACTCACCAAGTTCCGAAGAAATTGCCTTCTCAAATTCTAAAACCATCCAGTCAAACCGATATTCTGGAAAAACCTATACAAAAAGTAGAAGAAATATCTTAAAGGAAAAGAAGAACTATTGCAGAAAGGACCATTTTCTGTTGAATATGTTACTAGATAATAACAAAAGTTGCCCATTGGTAAAATTCAAGGGCATATCACAAACTCACATCTGAAGATATAAAGTTATATGATGTACTTGCTAACTAAAGATGAAAAATCAATAACAAACTATTAGGCTCTGCTTGCCATCAGGAAAACTTGCAGTTGAGAACTGAAAACTTCTAGACCGCGCTCACCTAATATTTAAAAGCACAGGCAAGCAGCGCAAGCTATAACCATATTTAACATTGCTGCATAACAGATTGTATCATTTTTTTTATTTGCATCATGAAATTTTTTCTCAGATACCAAGAGGATGCTAACTTTAATTAGCTTGAAATAAAGGTACCGGTTAATGGTACCACCAACATAATTCATACAGTGATAAGATACTAATTTTCGTACCCAAGCAATCGACTTTGAGAGGAAACTCATGGTTGTAATGTCAATTCTCATCTGCTGCTCTAAACCAGGATACTGCACCTATTTTCAATAAAACGGAACGAAAATTAAAACCAGTGACATCTCAACCCCAAAAACCAATGAGTTTCTTGGAAAAGCTTAGCAACGAGAAGAAGAGAAAGTAACACTCAGCTATAGCTGTTCCTTGTAAATTTTATCACATTTTACCAAATTATATATTTTCAAGTGAATGATTCGAATTTAATAGATGCTTAAATATTTGCACAAATTGAGGGGATTTCATTAGTTCTCATTTTTAGTTGTTTCTTTAATCAAGTGAAATGATATATTAAAATATAAAAATAATAGTTGGAGTCTGTAATTCGGTGACATAGAAGATTTCTAAGCATGTTGAATTACTGTTTACACCAAATTGAGGATGTTATTTCTGTTCTTTATTTGATATAATGAAATACAAGTCTCCAGCTATATGAGAGCGACTAAGAACAGAGATCAGGTTGTATATTAGATGCACCACTCAACAGCTTTCAAAATATCTGGAAAACTACCGTGACTTGAATTATGCATTAAGACTTGACTGTAAAGGTGCCTATCTGACTAACCTTAACAGCTACATCCTGATGATCTTTGAGTATTCCACGATGTACTTGAGCAATTGAGGCAGCAGCAATTGGTTCCTCATCAAATGACAAAAAACTGATATTCAGGAAACATATCATTGAGCAGCTGAGAAGATACGAGATATGAACACCACTTTGAATAGGTAGAAGCTAAAACAGTTCTGCACAAAATTTTGTTGCGACAGCAATTTTAAAATGCCTAAGAATAAAGCAATAGGTCCACACAGTTTTCTATTAACATCCCACTGCAGCAATTATTACACTGTCACTATCAACTATTATGAATCTATGATGTATAGCCGTGCTTATGTTAAGTTGGCATTTATTAGTTTAACTTTTAATCTTAGGTTAAAATGGCGATTGGATTATACATGAGGAACATCGAGAGGAGACATAACACCAAAAATCCCTGTGTAAGAATCGACCGAGACTATAGTTCTTGGTTTCTTTCCGTGCACTTTACCCCCTTCAAGGACAGTTATTTGTTATCTCTGCAAATGTTCTCACCTAGTAGTAATGTAGGACATTTACTTTACACAAGACTAACCAACTGTAGGAAGTACTCATGTCAGTTCCTAATATCTCCTTTCAAATCCAGAATCTCCTTGTGCAAAAAATCAAAGTTTGTTCATATTATGCAGTGGACAGAAATATATATAAATACATGGGCAACTACTAAAAATAGAACCATACAAGCATGTGAGTAATTTTTTCAAGAAACATAAAATGCTATGTAGTAAATACTTACACCTCCGATAAATCTTTGCCCAGATTACTCGTCAAAACTTTTTTAATGGCTTCGAAATTGCAAGGAACTGCCTAAAGCGTTAGATCGACAATACAAAGAAGACGAATTAGAACTGTGATCGGTGTACATATTTAATCTCAGAGTAAGTTCAAAATATAATGAGTACAGAACAGCTGTTACACACCTTGTTCTGTAAGGAGGAGAGAGTTGACGAATATTCTTTTGGAACTTGCCGCATGGCTGCAATAAATTGACCAGCTTTCACATAGAATCCTTTATTAGCTTCACAAAGTTTCAGCACCCTCCTGGCTGAACGTAAATGAACCTATGTATTATGTAAGTGAAAAGAGATTCAACATAAGAATTCAGATTCACTCCTTGTAATCTGGTTCATTTACGACATACCAAACTCTTATGATATTTACTCCATACCTACTGAGTTTATATCCTTAACCAACACCCAAGTCATACAGTTTCTAGGTGCTTTCCCATGGGTAAATATGACGATTATATTGACAGAATTGGAATAACTTGCATTATAAAGTTATACGAATGTTTTTTGTTACAGATTAGGAGTCTTCCTAAGAACAATGGCATAACCTAAGATGAACAGAATCTTTATACTAGGATGAGATTGAGTTACTTTTCAATTCAACAAAAACCAAATGAGACAAAGTAAATACATTGCAAAAGCATGCCCCAAAATTTTGATGCAGATTTGCTAACAATTTCCCCGAAATTTACTCACTGAACTCATATAATACGCCATTAGGAAAGGAAAAACTCACCTCGGACAATTTACCACGGAACTCATCAGAATCCAAATTTAATCCATGTAACGAATATTTATAATCGACGACATTTGATGAGAGCTGCAATGATGAAGAAAAATCAGAGACGATTTTGAGGAAAGAATTGTTTGAATAGAAGGAAATGAAAACTGAGAGAAAGAGAATAGAACCGAACAGTGTAGAGAGCTAGAGACGAACGAGCAACTCCACTAACTCCTGCCCTGATTTTGTCAACAAGATCATTGGAGAAGGGAAAATTATTAGGGTTTGCTGGTGTTGTTGCTTGGTATGTCAGACCGGCCAATCCAGTGACAGTTATAAGGTGGAAAGTGTTCTTTTTCGTCCCTCCGACGGGAAATTTCAACAAACTTCTCGCCTTCATGGGGGACTTGACTTAATTTTGTTTTTCAGAGTTGTTACTGGTCGACTGTTGTTGTTGGTCATGTAGTGAGTTTCCTCTCCGGACTCTCTACCGAGGATTCGCTACTGTTAAAAGTCTTTCTCCGGGTTATTCGAATTCTGTTTTTTATGAAAAAAGTAATATATTAATCAAACAATAAAGTACATAAGATTTTCAATATTCTTTCTTTCGAAAATCCTCAGTTGAATTGGTGTTGAGAAATTCCTCGGAAAGGCTCGAAATGTCAAGGGTTACATAGTCTGGGAATATAACATTCTCAGTCTTTACAATCGGGTAACTCACCATTAGCATAACTAATTCCCAATTATAAGCATTAACTTCTGACCATCTTGTTCGATTACACGTCATCTCCTTGATAGCGTGGATGTTCCTGCGATTTTTGATTCCCTTTTTGACCCTTGTTACAGTTACATGCATAGTTTCGTCACCATCTTGGTTATATCTTGGTCCTGGTGTTTGAACCCACAGTTGGTGTATAACACAACAGTTATAGCTAGCCCAGTAATTGTTGATGATGTGGTGGTGGTAGATCCGTAGTGTGAAGGTTATGAAACCTTCTTCAATGACTATCCATAAGAATAGCCTAAGATTTGACGGATACTTCAGAGTTTGAGCCTTGAAGTGATCCGAGGGTGTTGACGATGGTCGTATAGCCGCTTGGTTGGTGGATTGGTAGTTGCTGCTGCTGTGTTGTGGTGTATGGATCCTATCCTCACCTTCTGTAAGCACCTTTCGTTGTTGTTGTTGATGTGAAACTTGCATAGAGGAATCCGGTTGTTGATGTTCCGCAGACTCTAAACTATCTTTAGTACTACTAAAAAGCTTTTCTAAAAACATGGAAGGAAAAAACATAAAAGCAAATACTAGTTGATAATTACGGTCTTTCTCACAGTGGTTGGCAAGGTTGCATCGACTATTCAAGTTGTTGGTGTAGCATTGCATTTGCCGAGAGTAACCAAAGCCTGCAGAATGATCCCATGAAAGAGCATGATAGAGACCATAACCTGAAACTAGACCTAAAGTACTACTGGAACATGGTGCCATAGCACACTTATTTATATACAGAATATGGGAAGTTAGCCTAATATTGTGCGCGAGTTCACGCCATAGTTGGACTGTCAAAAATTGGTCTTTCGTTTGACAGTCTCCAAAGGCATTACTCATTTTGCATGCGAGAGTTGGGTTCTGCCAACATCTCGCATTTTTCCATAAAGGGTTTCAACGAACCTTTCTCCTACAGCTGAAAAGTTCCTTCCCGGCTGTGTTTGCCTTTGGATTGGTTTGATCGGGTTTGTAGCCGGGCATTGATTGCATGTAGTGCTTGTTGCATGATTGACCGCTGACTTGACTTTACCGAATTTTTTAGAAACTCGGTGTGACTCACAGACTTTCGGTAAGGCGTGGCTTGAAATTGGGGTATCATTGGTAAATAACCGCGCCGTAGTTAGTTGTGATGTTTCGGAGTTCTTCTTATCTGTCAGACGGGACATGCTTGACAGCTCATATTTATCTGTTTTTTCGCGTGGCATTGTCTGTTTTTGGTTTCGCTCCACAGTTGAGTTTGCAGGTGAATTATTGGATGACGGGGTCCACTTCATCTCTTGTGGACCATCGTCTTCTTCTGGTCGACTCGGTAGCGAACCTTTTCGACATGACTCGGAACCATTCAAGATTCTAGTTTTTTTCTCTCCATCTGCAGCAGCAGCAACAGGGAAACTATAGATATTTTTATTCCAGTATGAAGGTTCTGGATCGTGCCTGAGTGAAACAGCAGTAGTCCGCGACTTTTGTGTCGGTACCCATGAGTAAATCTGAGGACGGTACTGTGAGTACAAATTCCATCAAATTGAATCACTAATTTCTTCATGTAAAAGTTTAGACTCTTGACCCGATTCCTGAAATCTGTTAGAGTTGATGATTCCCCCATAGATCGAACACTGTTAATTTTTTTCTTTTTTTTCTTCATGGCTACAGGGTAGCCAAAAAAAGGGTTCCTGTTAATTAAGCTTATGCAGCAGAGAAACAAAAAACACAAAACTGAATGATACAAGAGTGATTAAAAACTATCAAAGAAACCAAATTAAACAACCTCACAGTTAGAACCCATTGAAGAATTGAAATCCAAACCCAACCTAGGGCATCTCTCTTGCTGGTTGGAGATAGTTTGATTCTTTCAGACTAAATTGCAAGACGAAAAACACACAACTAGTAGTTTGACAATTTCAAATCTTTGGTTCATCATCTGTGAATTGCTGGTTGCATTTCTTTGATGGAGGTGATATTAATGGCGGATTTTGGTTTGACTCGGTCACCCCGAGTTGCAGAGCAAAACTCGGAGGAAAGAGAAAGCTTTTATAAGATTATTTACTACTACTATTATTTTTTGCACGAGCTTGTCTGAGATTCGAATTCGAGATTTAAAATATGGAAGAAGGGGAATTTGAAAAGAAAATATTATCTCTGTCTTCCAAAAGTTTCACTTTTTTCACTTTTATAAATACGGGAGGATCCATGGACACTCTTAGATGGATAAGCTCAGACAAGTTTTGCACCATTTTCAATGCAAAATCCAAGCGATAATGAATTTAAATGTAATATTTTGATGATATGTTCCTCTTGTAATACTCTACATTCCTACAAAAAATGAACACAATTCGAGATGTATAAAACGACCATCTACCCCTTTCAATATCAGTCATTCAAATTTAACGGTTGAAATTAAGATTGGTGGATGGTGAGGTTTGCTATCTCGAATTGCATTCATTTTTTTTGAAGGCTATTATTGGGGCGTCACACTCCAATAGAGGGGCTTCACTTGGATTCTTAATGTCCAAAAAAATGATTATGGGATATCGTAACACATATATAAAATGTCTAGATTACCCTTTAACTAAAATAAAAACTTAAAAACCGTAGAAGTGAGTTTACGTCCAGGTTTGGATTAATTCCAACCGTAGAATTTTATTCGCATGTAGTTTTACGTCCAGGTTTGGATTAGTTCCAACCGTAGAAGCTCATTTTACGTCCAGGTTTCTTTTAATTCCAACCGTAGAATCCGATTTTACGTCCAGTTTTCTTTTAATTCCAACCATAGAAGTGATTTTACGTCCAGGTTTGAATTATTTCCAACCGTAGAAGTGATTTTACGTCCAGGTTTGGATTAATTCCATCCGTAGAATTTTATTTGCATGTATTTTTACGTCCAGGTTTGAATTAGTTCCAACCGTGGAAGCTCATTTTACGTCCAGGTTCTTTTTAATTCCAACCGTAGAATCTGATTTTATGTCTAGTTTTCTTTTAATTCCAACCGTAGAAGTGATTTTACGTCCAGGTTTGGATTATTTCCAACCGTAGAAGTGATTTTACATCCAGGTTTGGATTATTTCCAACCGTGGAAGTTTATTTTACGGCCAGTTTTTCTTCCCACAAAAACTTTGTCCCAGAATTCATCAAGTATACAACAAAATTCATTAATTTAATTTTTATCTAATTAAATTAAATTAAAATTAACTAAATAAGGGTTGTTTAGTCATTACAAAATTATTTTAGATAAGGGGTTTTTGATATTACTTATGGGTGACCCGTTTTTGTCCTATTAGGTGACGCCCCTCTAATGGAATGTGACGCCCCAATAATAGCCTTCTTTTATTTGTAGATATGTAGAATCTTATAATAGGGACAAATCATCAAAATTTTACACTTAAATTCATTGTTGTTTGGGTTTTGCGGAGAAAATTGTGCAAAACTTGTATGACCTTGTCCATCCAAGAGTGTCCATGGATCCTACCTCTTTATAAATATAGCTTATTTTTGGTTTTATTTCTATTCCTAAAATGTTTCTTTTTGTTGTAGTAATTTTCTTTCTTTTTAACATATTCATATCAGAAAAAAAAATACTCCCTCCGTCCCACTATTAAGTGACCTAGTGTATAACTAAATTTAGTATTACACTAGGTCACTTAATAGTGGGACGGAGGTAGTACTTCTTAATGTGTATCTACAGTCCAGACAACATATTAACATTTCTGTATTAATGTGATACAGAAAGTTTAGACCCATCCACAAATTATATTCGAAGTCTCTGACTAAAAGAAATTTACATGTAAGCTCCAAATTATAAAGTTTTATTATCTCTTTATCTGATTCGTTTGTCTCTTTGGATTATCCTCACTCTTTTTTTGATTCTAATGAATCTATCATTATGATTCCTGAAGATTCTATCTCCGTGCGTCTCAAGAAATTTCTAATTTTTCTGCATTTAGGAATGTTTTTGAAATTAATCATATCAATCAATTTGGCTCCTTTGATGTGAGCTCATCATCACTTGCTAAGGATACTCTTCACATAAATGAAAGGATTGAACTTCTAATGGTTAGCACTGCGGAAAAAGGGAAGGAGAAAATTCAGGTATGTCATCATCCTCTCTATATTTTTTTTATATTCTTTCTACGTTTTGAAACTCATCTGCAATCACTCTCTCTTAAGCCCCTTTTGCTTTCAATTTCTTTTAAACTAGTATTCAGGTTATCCAAAAACTATTTTCTTTAGAATCTGATTAAACCCCAAAATCTCAAGAAGCTCATTCTCAGGAAGATAATAGAGAGCTGGGTTTATTTTTCTACTAACATTATGAAAATATTGGCATGGAACACTCAGGGGTGTGGCCAAAAAAAAAAACCAACAACATCTTAACATTATTCTTGATTTTGAAAAACCATATGTTTTGTTCCTCTCTGAAACCAAATCAAAGAGGAGCTTAATGAGGAACATATTGAACTACTTCCCAAATACCCACATTGTAGACCCAGATGGAATAGCTGGGGGACTTGCAATTGCCTGGGTAGATTGATTTCATTTTCAAGTTGTTCAATCTAACCTTAATATGATTAATGCAATTGTAAAAAACAATTTCCATTCCAAGGAATGGTTACTCACTTGTTTTTATGGGTCACCTAAAACTGATCTAAAATTACAAGTGATGGGTTATTCAGAAGATATATCTCAAAGGGATAACCTTAACCAAATGTCATGGATGGTAATTGGTGATTTAAATATCTTCAATGAAGATAAAAAAGAAGGAGGGTTGCCATTTAACAAGAAAAAAATTGAGCCAGTCATGAACCTACTTCAGAGGACTGGTTTGGAAGACATATATGATATAAAGGAAACATATTTACTTGGAATAATAAAAGGGAAGGAAAGGATAATATCAAGCAAAGCCTTGACAGAGTTATAGAAAATGTTGAATGCATTTTAGAATTCAGTGAAGCATCCCTGGAAAACTTAGTTGCAATAGCTTCAGATCATAGCCCAATATGTTTATCTTTGAAACCTAGGATTATGCATTTAGCTCCAACCTTTAAGTTTTACGATACCGGTTAAAAGAACCATCTTGCATTGATGTTATTAAAAAGTCCTGGAATATGCACACTGATAAGCCAGTAAGGGGCCTTTTAGATAATATAGCTATACTAGGAGAGAATCTTGACACTTGTAAGATTAATGTCTTTGGAAAACCCAACAAGAAGACCAAAGTCCCAATCAAAACAATTGAAAAAATTTCACCAAAAACCTTTGTTCACAAAACAATTAGTTTGATAAATAAAATAAACCTTATAACTATAAGCCTTGTATGACACACAGGAGGCCATTGCTAAGCAACAATCTCGGAACAACACCATCGGGGGAACGAAATACTACGTTTTTTCATGTAACAACTCTAAAAAAAAAAACGTAACCACATTGAATGTATTCATGATAAGAATGACAATGTGGTAAAATCTAGGGGTGAAATACAGGAAGTTCTAACTTGTTATTTACATGATTTGTTCACGGAAACTAGCTCAGCTACTAACACGCAGATTTTTAATCACATAACCCCCTGCATTTCAACATAGGAAAACTCAGCTCTAACTGATATTCCCTCTAGGGATGAGATTTGGAAGGTGGTCAAAAATTTAAAATCCAATAAAGCGTCGGGACCAGATGGCTTCCCGGTTAGCTTCTTCAAACATAATTGGGACATTGTTGGGACACAACTAGTGGCAGCAATACAAGACTTCTTTGTAAATAAGAAAATGCATAGTGACTTAAACAAAACCTTTTTATTACTCATTCCGAAAATTAAAAATTCAAAATCACCTGCAGATTTCAGACCAATTGGTCTATGTAACACACCATATAAAATTATAGCTAAACTTGTGGCAAATAGGTTTAAAAAACTTTAGAAAAGATAATCTCTCCTCTTCAATCAGCCTTTCTGTCATCTAGGCAAATTTCAGACAACATAATCGTTGCACATGAGATAGTACATTCCATGAAAAAAGTAAAATA
Source organism: Papaver somniferum (assembly GCF_003573695.1). NCBI lineage: Eukaryota > Viridiplantae > Streptophyta > Magnoliopsida > Ranunculales > Papaveraceae > Papaver > Papaver somniferum. The sequence goes on from NC_039364.1 coordinate 124,014,938, forward strand.
AATAAATAATAGGCAACGTTGGTCTTAAGATTGACATGTCGAAAGCATTCGACAGAGTTAACTGGAATTTCCTAATAAATACTTTAAAAGCCTTTGGATTTTATGAGGAGTGGTGTCAGCTGATTTTTCAATGTATTTCTTCATCCTCTATTGCTGTCCTTCTAAATGGAAATCCCTGCCATGAATTTAAACCTTCTAGAGGAATTAGGCAGGGAGATATGTTATCTCCATACTTGTTCATACTATGTATGGAGGTATTTTCCCGTCTTCTTTGTCATCTGCAATCTTCCAAAAAATTCCAGGGAATCAAGTTAACTCATAAATCTACACCAATATCCCACTTATTTTTCGCAGATGATCTGCTCCTATTTACCAAAGCTGATTTTGAAAGTTGTACAAACCTTCTTGATGTTATAAACCTGTTCAGCTCTGCCTCTGGACAGGTAATAAATTTTTCTAAATCTGGATTGTCTTTAGCAAGAAAATTCATAACAAGCATCAAGGGATAATTTGTAGATTGTTGAAGATTAAGAGAATAAACATAAAAGACACCTACCTGGGGGTTCCTTTATTCATTGATAGATCAAAACTAAAAGCTTTGATGGCATCATAGAAAGAATGGAACAAAAGATCAAAAACTGGCTAGGAAATTTTTTATCCCAACCTAGTAAAATTGTTCTGAATAAATCTGTCTTGTCCAGCATGCCAATTTTTTCTATGGGCTGTTTTGTTTTACCAAAAAAAATAACAAAGAGGATCAATGACATTCAACGGGATTTTTGGTGGGGAAAAAACACTAACTCAAAAGGTATTTACATCAAATCTTTTGATTTCCTGTGCAAGCCCATAGAACAGGGGGGATTAGGCTTCAAAGAAGCTAACAAAATCAACCAAGCTATGATAAGTAGAATAGCCTGGAGATTAGTAAGCAGACCAGATAATCTGTGGGCTCAAATCCTCAAAGGAAAATACTTCAAAAAAATGGAGCTCTTCTTACTAAGAAGAAATCTAATGCATCATGGATATGGAACTGTATACTTCAAGGAATATAACATATAAAAAAATAGTATTTGGGAAGTGGGGGATGGCAACTCAATCAACATTTGGGAAGATAAATGGTTAAGTTCTATGTTTGAAAAACCCTTAGTGGAAGAAATCTTAAACATCAAGCTTTTTACTACATTAGATGGATCTCTGAAAAGAGACAAGATCAGATGGATTTTAACAAGAAATGGTGATTTTACCGTGAAATCACTATATGCAAAGCTACAAAATCAAGCTTCTGTAACTACTGCCCAAACTAAAAAGTTTTGGAGGGGACTAGGGAGCATGGATACATCTCAAAGAATAAAGTTATTCATATGGAAATATTTACAAGATGCTTTACCAACAAGACTGAAGCTAGGAATTGATGAAAAATGTGTCTTCTGCCAACACAAGGAAGAATCAATTTTTCACTTATTCTTTGATTGTGATTATGGAAAAGAGGTCTGGAAGTTACATCCATTTCCAGTTCAGGGAGTTTTTTCTAACCATATCTCTCGTAACATCTCTTTCTTAGATATATATATATATATATATATATATATAATGTATGGAAAGAGGGTGAAATAAATTCAATCTCCATGGCACTAGCAGCAACTAAGTACTGATTTATATGGAAAGAACGGTGTCTTAGGGTGTTTGAAAACAAAAAAGGGTCACCTGACCAGTTAGCTATAGTTATTTCGAAACATTATGAGTACTGGCATCCAGTTACACAGAACATTACAACATCTCAGTGTAGTCAAACAACTCATACTCAGTCAAGAAGACTTAATTCTGAAAATCTCTATCCATAGAAATCAAGAAGACAAGCTGGTGTGGACTCTTGAAAAAAATGGAAGGTTTACAGTCAAGTCAGCATACAACAGATTGCTCAAGGAAAGAAATGGAAATAACTCAGTTGGTTTAATAATGCAAAGAATATTCAAAAGGCTGTGGAAATTACCTATACTTCCAAGAACCAAGCAATTTATGTGGAAATATCTCAAGAAAATTCTACCTACAAGAGATACACTTATGGGAATTATTCAAGATAATAACTTCAGTTGTCCCCTATGCTCTTATGAACCGGAATTTTCTTCTCATATGATCCTTGACTGTCCCATTTCTAAGGAAGTCTGGTTTGCAGTAATGGGTTTGCACATTGCTCAGGGAAGCATGTTATCTGAATGTATTTGTGGATGGTTTGATAAACTCATAGATGGACAGATTCAAGAAACTGATCTCTGCAAGATAGGAATCATAGCTTGGTATCTATGGAATACCAGATGTGACAAGGCTTTCAAAGGAGCATCTTTTTCACCTGAGATCATTATTCAGAGATGCAGAAGAGAATTTGCTATTTTAGATTATAAACCAGTTACAAACTATAGACTCCTTGCACCTCAAAATAGGATCAACATCCGTTGGAAACCACCTTCACCTGGCTATCTTAAAATTAATTCTGATGGTTCTTTTATTTCAGAAAGTAATACTGGAGGCGTAGGACTAATTTGTCGAGATTTTGCAGGTGCGCATCATGGATCAAAGTGCATCTACTTAACGACTGCGACTAGTCCAGAGCAAGCGGAGTGCAAAGCTTTATGGGAGGCAATGCAATGGGAATTAGAGAAGAAGCTGGAGAAAGTGATTTTTGAGCTGGACGCAAGGCTTGTAGTGGACGCAGTATTAAAAGACGCTCTTGGTATTGATTTGAGATTACACAACTTAATTTTAGACATCAAAAACTTATTAAGTATTAATCCCTCTTGGCAATGTTCTTATGTGCCTAAAGAGAAAAATAAAGTAGCAGATTCTCTTTCAAAGTTAGCTAGAACTCAATTTATTAGTGGTGTTTAGTTTTTAGCTCCTCCTGATGAAATTATGTATCAGCTTCAAGAGGATGCAAACAATGTAAACTCTATTTAATCTTCAATTCAATCTTTCCAGTTACAAAAAAAAAGAAAAAAAAAAACTCATACTCAGGGTATTTGGAATTTCCCAAAACCTAGAACCCTAAAATTAAACTGTGATGGCTCTTGGATATCTTCTAAAACTGATGCAGGCATTGGCTTTACCTTACGCACTTGGACAGGTACATTCAGAGGAGCAGGAATAGCAAGATGCAGAACTTCCTCAGTTGAAGAAGCAGAAGCTTTAGCTTTGCTAAAACCAACAGAATGGGCCATTACAAAGGAACTACAAAATCAGGTCATTGAGGGAGACAATAAAGCAAATATTAATTATCTACTAGTGTAGGACACATCTATCAGCTGGCAGATTAAGGCAATATTAGAAGAAGTTAAAAAGCAAGCTTCACAACTGGTTTCTTTTGGAGGTTTTCAACTTGTCAACAGAAAAGGAAACAAAGTAGCAGATCTTTTGGCCAAGAAAGGGAGAACAAAAGCCTCTACAGATTTAAGCTTTTCTGAAACACCAATGTTTTTAATTACTGCAATAGCTTATGACACTGTCAAAGCTTTAGAATTATGTAATATATTATATAAATGCAAACTCTATACCCTTTTCAGTGGATGTTTATTATACAGATTCAGTCATCGGCCGGACTGCTCAAACAGAGCTTGTTCCAAATGAGACTGAATCTGCAGATTAGTCTTCCCTACAGCAATCTATCCTTTTATCTTCAAAAAAAAATAAAAAATTTTGCATTAAATAAAAACACAAGAAAGGCGTAGTTCTAAGCAAAATATCCAAAAGATAGCCTAAACAGAATACTCCAACATTCATCAAAACAAAGGAGGAGCAACTAACGCAACAAGTACATGATTTTTACAAATTACTAGTTCCTCACCCGTGCGATGCACGGGTCTATTTCTTGTTTATGGATTATTAGGCACTTGTTATGAAAAAATATTATTGAAAAAGCGCAATGAATCAGTAAGTATGATACTCTTCATGCAAATAAAAAATTAAGAAGTTAATATCTGAGTTGATGTGCAGAGAAATAAAACAAACCAAAAAGGGCTAAACCAAATATAAGTTCCAAGAGAAACAAACAATGCAATGAAAAGAAAATTCTTCTTAACATTCTTCCACATCCGCCTTGTGTTGGCCGTAAAGCATTCTTCTTTGTCCTGGTTCTTATATAACATTCCTTCATTTGCTCTTTGTCCTAGCCGTTGAGCATTCTCCTCTATCCTAGCAAGGAACAATTGTTGTCTTGGATGTAAATCATTGTTTCAGTTCCTCTTTATCTTGGCAAAGAGTATCATAGTTTTTGACCCTAACCATGAGCCGTTTGCTCCAGTTTCCTATTAAATCCTAAAAACAACACATTGAAAAATACGTCTTGCCCATCAAATCATCAAATAACGCCAAAGAGTCTTCTAGATTGTTCCCCTTGAAATTATTTTGCAAATATATCAATATATTTCTTCTGTAAACTATCATCATTGAAGGTAGTAGTCATTAGGATAACTTGTTCTCATAGTCTGGAATTGTAATTAAAATTAATCTAATTAAGAAGCGTAATCGGATATTGGACATTTTTGTCTTTTAATTTTATGATTTTGTGATGAAATCGTGATGGACAATGCCTATCTTAATTTGATTTTATTTCAATTTTTGTTGTTTCTACTTTCTAATATCACACCCATACCAGCAAACGATTTTTTCTTGCTTTTTTCAAAGTTACTGGCTCTAATGGATTAACATGTTTAATAAAGGTATTTGAGTATTTTCTTGTTGTATGAATTATTGTATAGTCAAAATCAAAAAGCAACATAATTTGTTACCAATGATCTCAAAAAAAAAATAAAAAAAAATCAAGAGTATGCATTGAGTCAGATGATTCCTGAGAGACTATGAAAACATGCACACAAATAAACATCACTACGTTAAGAGAAAACGGAATATTTTTCATTAAAGGACAGTAGATGCTTTGAGTTCAAGAGCATTTTCATGAGTCGTGACACTCAAAGAAACATAGGTATATAAGCAATTGGTCCAGTCTTAGATTGAAAGAAACAACCTAGTTTATAAGATAAGATACTCAAGTTGCTTTCTACAAATTGTAGCCACTACAACAAGAAAAGATCTGAAAAGACTTTGTTGCAGAAATAAATACATGAAGCAGTTGCTTCCTCAACTATCACATATTTATACATACATCATAAATGGACAATTTGGGCTCGAGATTTGTGCATACGGTTCATACCTAGTCAAAATGGTGAGTAAGGGGCAGAGCCATCCCAGTGCAGGGGTGTGCAGTTGCACTCCAGCCCAGCTGGCTCCAAAGCCTAATTTGGGCCAAAAATATTTTTTTTAACTATTTATAAACCTAATTTTGTATTTTGCACCCCATAAAAATTTTTTTATCTGCCCGAAGTAAATTTCTGCATCCCCTTCTTAGAAATCTTAGCTCCGCCCCCTGTGAGTTCTTTCATAAATATACTTGCATCTACTTCTGCAATAAGGTTGCTTGAGTTCTCACACTATCTCATAGTTTCGGCACCATTTTTTTCCTATACCCGATGACAATGAGTTTGGAGCTAGTTTTTTGTTAATATGTTCTTCCTCGGTGCTTTATATTTTTACCTAGTCAAAATTTTGATTGTGTGGTCAGAATTTTGTTGGGTGGCTAACACACCTCTTGGGATATTTACACTATGTTCACGTAAAAGACGATTAATAATATGATTTCAGGTGATTTTCCTCTCGCGTAGTTAAAAGATGAACAAAGTTCTTTTCTGAGAGCTTCTGGCCCCACCGGAGTATATTTCATCCAATAAAATCATCCAGTTTATTCACACCACCAATACTTCATCCGGTAGCACCCGAATATTTATGTATAAGCATACGCTATTTTCACAATTCTTTTTTATCGTCTCCCTGCTTCTCTCTTTGCTGTTCTTATTCTCTCTTTTTCTTCACGCTGTTTATACTCATGGATTATATTTTTGTTCACGCTGTTCTTTTCTTCATTGATTATATTTTCTTCTGATGATTTATTTTGGTTTATTTTGCAGGTACAATAGGTAAGATTTATATTGAAAAAGGTATATATAAAACCCAACTAAAACGCAAGGTGAAAACACTAATAGGTTAAAAAAAATCATTACCTTCTCTTCCATTACGAACCTTGAAAATCGTTTTTTTTAGTTTCATTCTGAATTTACAATTAGTTACGGGGTTGCTATAAAACCCTAATTTAGAATGGGTTAACAGTTATGTGCTTAACAACCAATTGATTCAGCTTTTTGTGGGCTTGCCATGGTTTTTTTGAGTTAGACCAAGCACATGCGCAGTTGTAAAACTCAAATATCGTTGTTCTCCTTACATTCTTTTCTAAGGCAACACTAAATTTTTTCTCTCTTCTGACTTCAAGGGTTGTAAGTAAGTTTTTGGTTTTCTTACATTTTTATAGAAAGAAGAGAGTTCGCTTCTCTCTAACCCTAATTGTATAAAACTATCGAATTTTCATATTTATGGATATTTAATTTTTGTTTATTTTTCTTAGCATTGATTTTGATTTGATTATATGAGTTGCTTTCTTAATTGTTGTTTTGTAAATTTGGGGTTTCCTGGCTTTTTCAGATCTTCTTCCGTTCAAGCAATAAATTGAGAACTCCTTTGAGATTTTGGATCATCCATGATTAGTGTCAATAGTATATGTTATGAGATTTGTGTCTTTTTGGCTCAATTGGATTGTTCGAATTTTCATTAGCGTGCTATGTTGAGAGCCTGAAACTTTTACCCCTGATACTATAATAAAATAAATAGCAAAAAAAGTTCTCATCTAATTTAATTGTGCGATTTTGTGTGTTACTGCAGTTTGGGCAGATGGGGAGTGCAAGCAACAAAAAGAGAAAATGCTACGTGGACAGGTAGAAAATCGTCTAAAATGGAAAAGATAGAGGAATTATATAAATGAAGATAGATGAAGAAAGAGAAGGGGGAGAGAGACGAAGACAATGAGACGAAGGATGATCAGCGGAAGCAGAGGTCTTGAAATCTAAACGACAGTTTCTTGGAATATCTCACTAACGCCTAATAGTACGAGATAGTAAACTTATCTAAGTTCCATTCTATTTTGTTGTCATCGTGTCCAAAAATGTGATGCTTTTCGATCTACATTTCATAGTACATTACTACATGGGTTAACTATTTCTTATTTTTTATTGTCATAACTTTGAACAAATACTTATAGGGCCAGTTAGAAGTTAAAACTAATTAATGGCTCGAAATATATTTAAGCACGTGACTTATATGTCTAGCGTTAGGCATATGTCACTTTTCTTGCTTTACATGACCTTAATGATTTTATACATTCACTTGAAATTGAGTTCAAGGTGATCTGACACAACTCCTACTATTTAGTTGAGCTTAATTTGGTGTTTTTTTTAGTTGGAGTTTGGACAGATAAAGTAGTGGAGTATCAAGGTGACTACGTATTAAAACATTGCTATGTTTTATTGTTTTCTTTTGATCTTATATGGAATTTTCATATGCCTATGACTAGGGATTGCATATAGGTGAAGGGGTTTGTTGCACTGGCTTATTTTTCTGTGCAGGAGACGACAATGTTGTAACAATGAATCCATGATGCAACGAGCTTTTGATTATGTGAGAAATTACAATTGTTGACATATGTTCCGGAGCTTGCAGTAATCTAATATATACACAAACCACGATGCACTATTACCGAAAAGGAAAAAAACTAATACCTATAGTGACGAAGGCTCCAGTTTTCTGTGTAGAATGGACTTTGGTTGTTCTTTGTATCTTGCTGATTTCAGGAAACGGAAAAGAAGAAGATACTGCTAAAAAGGAAGAACTATAAAACTGGAACTAATTTGGTGTTAGGCATACATCTGTACGTAGTAATACTAACCTTCTGTTTTGGAGTGAATTAACTGAAACTGAAAATGTCATATATGTTATAATGTTCTCTTTCGATAATTGCCGTTATAATCACTGTTTAGTTTAATAAGCGTTTTTTTTTTAATTTATTACTTTTACTGTTTTACTATTTATATCGCCTATTTATCACAGGTTTTACTGGCACTAATGCACAATTTTCTCTGCAAAACGTTTAGGCACGGGGCGCAACAGCTAGTTAACATAGTTTTCAGTTGTCCTACTCTGTATAAGGCAGATATGGCAGAATTTGCTGGTTATTTGATCAAAAATGGTTTAATAAATTGAAAAGAAGTTCTAAACAGAGCTCAAAAAAAAAAAAATGAAATTAAAGTAGAAGATACTTAATACAATGAAAAGGTAATAAAGAATGGTGCATCGACACGATTGTATTTACTAAATTTATCCTAGTATGATGCAACGATTAAATTTTTTGGTTATTTGAATGATCCACTGTCAGTTATGCATGTGGTTATATCTCAGGTATTATTTCCTACGTAATCCCCTGTCCGTTTTGCATGTGATTAGTCTTGGCCATAATATTGATCTAGTTAAGGCACCGAAACAAGGGTTCAGTGTGTCTATCGATTCCGTGTCTCATAGAGAATCTAAACCCAAAAGAATAATTATCAAAACAAAACTATAGTCTCCTCCAATAATAAAAATGAGTATTGCAGCGAGCACAGATGACGCAACACACAAAATCAGTATTGCGATATTCAACTTATCTATTCTTAAAATACTGCAAATTTCTACAGTAACTGGGTTCAGTGAGTCTTATCATTTCAAGAACTAATTCAATTTAGGAATATCCTGAATATTTGCAACCATGATTATTTTTTTTTTTTTTAAAACACTTTTGACAGAAATTTTCATATGATCCAAAAAGAAAAAAAATACGATCCCATTTTGTTGACGGCTAGATGACTATTTCAATCAAGAAAACACTACTCAAATAGCGCGCTGTTACACAATCTCAACAATTGATGTTTAGAATACCAAATCAGAAATACTTAATTTGAATAAAAACTAAACTAGCAAAAATAACAATGTGATTCTCAACCTCAAACAGGTTGGATTGCTGGACTTTCGCTGGGATTGCGGTGCGCCGGACTCTAAATAGATTCTCCACGAAAACAAAACATAAGATATTTTTTTTTCTGATCAAAACATAAGAACACCACAGATGGTTATCATTACAGTTGAAAGCCCAAACCAATGGAAAGTAAAACACCCAGTACACTTGCATTACCAAACCACAATAACCAACAAAAGACGAATAAATATAGCACTAATATAAACCAGTTGCTTGCTAACGAAGTTGACAGAAAAATTATAAAGAAAAAGCAACATTCCTCACAAACCTACAAAATCTAGGAAACAGTTCAAAAATGAATTCATTCCTGAATCCATTTTAAGGTTGAGCTGGCCAAGTATAGCAAGCACTAATAAGTATAAAGGCATCAAGGAAAAAGCTAACCCAAGTAAATGCCGAAAACACCAAATAACTGAAAAATCTTAGGACTACTAAAAAAGATGAATTAACTGTCAGAAAAAAATTGTAATAAAAAGGAAAAAAATATAAGATGAGGTATATTTGGTTATACCTTGTGTGAGTTAATTCAGTTCCACCATGAAGTTTCAATGGAATTACGGTCTCACTTATATCGTTATACCTTGTGGCCCTCCCATGGCCGCAGCCTTAGCTGCCATTACTTAGATCGCACACCAAAAATAAAACTGAAAAAAGGGTTAAAATCGAAGGAACTCATAAAACTAACAAAAAATATAAAAAAAAAATTAAAATGAAGATTAATCACCTCATCCATGTATGAGGTCTTATGTTTTTTGAGTAGCTATCCATATTTTGATCCAACTATTTCTACACCAAAAATAAAAGTGAAAACGAAGGCTAAAATTCATCACACATCTATTTAGAAGGAGATCATCAATAACTGCAAAAAAAATTATATACATAACACGAGTATTGTTATCCACCACAGGGCTCCAAAAGAACCAATAGTAACAGCAAGAGCAAACTAATCACACTTTCAAGGGTGCATGCAAAATAAAAAATAAAATCAACAAAGATATTAGAGAGGAAAAAAAGAGCAAAACCCATCAAAAGAAAAAACAGCACCAAACGATAAGGTCTAGCTTTTCCTCAAATGCTATATATATAGAGATCCGCCAAGCCCTAAAATTCTATAAGAGAAAAACTTTGTTCAGGGAACAATACGGAAAATATGGATAGCTAATATATTTATGAATAAAAATCAAGCTCGATTGCTCAATAAAAACACAATATTTTGAAAAATATATTTTGCCGCATAAAAATTTATACTTATACTTTAGACAGTCACCATATTTTTGGATAGTCACATTTCTGCTGCAATATTTTTGCAACAAAAAATATGGAGCACATTAAACAAAATTTAAAAAAATGTCCCGCAACTCACTTGTAAAATGCTCGATCACTTCAATCTCCAGATGGTCACCAATGTCTGAACCACCATGGGAGTTTAGACTTCCCATTACACTATCTCTCTTACCTACCCCTTGATTACAAAGCACAAAGCACCAAAAATGAATGTGCATATTACTCGCCAAAAGAATATATACATTTGATTTAACAAAACATCCACAAAATAGGAAAAATACAAAACTGTACAACCTCATTAAATATTAACTAACTTGTTGAACGTTTAAAAGTGTCCATCGTCCCGTTCTGGGATCCAAGACCACTTTCCTTCAGATTAAATTATCAAGAGGCTGTACCATATATATGCAGAACTCAACCCATTGTTGCTCATCAGGAATACAATTTTAAATCATTTTACATATTTATTTTCAAATGTGGATTCAAGAGGATCTCCAAATCTCGTTCGATACATATACATGATCAATTTGCGATTCATTATTGAACATCGATAAAAACAACGAGGTATTACGATTAGTAGATCAAAAGTGATGAGTTTTTCACCGTGATGTAGCCTGGAGTTGACGATCCAAAAAAAATTAAACTGTTTCTGGAATCAAATCAATGAAACAATAAAGACTTTAATTGCAAGAGAACCCAAGAAAAAAACAATGGTAATAGTAACTCAAAATGATAAGTTTCTCACCATGATGTAGCCTGGAGTTGATGATCCAAAAAATAAACCTGATTCTGAAATCAAATCAATGAAACAATAAAGACTTTTATCGCAAGAAAACCCAAGAAAAAACAATGGGAATTTGGTATCTCCACAAGGGCCTTATATAGAGAGCTAATAAACCCAAAAAATTCCAAAAAAAGTACTCCTTCTTAGGAAATAATATACGTATCATTTTATTTTGATATTCACATTTATTTCGATATCATATTCCAATTTTTTCTTCCTTGTTATTTTGATATCCACATTTATTTTGGTATCTTTCAAAAATATATTCTCATTTTATTTTTATTTTTTGTTGGTGATAAAGATTTTTGTTTTCCTTTGGAAATCGAAATCATACTTTTTTTATTTTTTTTTTGCTGATAACGATTTTTTTTCTTTCAAAACAATACTCCTAATGATTTTTTATTATTTTTGTTTGTACAGGATTAACAAACCCTTCATTCTATTCACGCGTGACTCCCTAAAATCAGGTATTTTATTTTAATCGCTCATTTAAATTTTCTCTTTTAATCAAGTTCATGCTTATGATTTTATTTAGGTATTGAGAAAGTGTAATTGCAAGCATTTCTCTTTTACCTGTATTTTGGAGATGTAATCAGGGAGATTTAGATGTAATTAGGGGGATTTTATTACAAAAACTGTAAATGTACATTGGACATTGGTTTATTTTTTATTTATTTATGAGATTGATTTTTTTTAATCATATGATTGATCTATTTTTACGATGAAATCAGAATGAATATTGCATATTTTATTTCATTTTATTCTATCATGATGAATCTTTTTTTTTTTTTTTTGTAATGTTTACGTTATATATATATATATTGGTTGAAATGTGATTGGCCGAATAATATTTTGTGGGTCCAAAAGATTGTTTTGAAATTTTATTGGTTGAAATTCAAAATGGTGGGGCCAGAATCAACCAGAAGCCCCGATTAACCACGTCGCTCGAAAAAACTCTGTTTTTATATAGAGAACTGAGTAGAGAACATAAGCGATAAAACTGGGAGAAAGAAAAGAATCGGAGGTGTAGAGACAACTGGAGACGCACAAGCGACTACATTAAAAACTCCCAGACTTGTTCTCTAGTCTTAAAGCCTACTTATTGTTAATTACCTATAAACATTCATGTCCATTGTGGCCTGGTGCGATAAGAAAACATACCCAAATCTGCATAGAATCTTAAAAGAGGGGAAGATTAGAGGACCACTTGATCTCTTAGCTTAATCTTAGACTGCTCATGAATTGGTCTTCCAGTGACCAGTTGTGCTTCCTTCGCATACTATTGTTCTTCTTGATGTGAATCAGCTTGTCATAAACACACCAAGGGAAACTAAGGAAATGGTCCCGACTCATCTCTTGATGGTAGCATCCGAAGTACTTTGGATGATACGTCACGTGATACCACGCTGAAGCTTTTGCATAGACATCATCATCTTCCTGGGATCCAGAGTTGATACTACTCTTTTTATCAAACCACGTCCTTGCTTCCTTTTTTAAAGCTCTAACTGCCAAACTAATTGATTCTGCATCTCTCCTCATATTGAATGATTTGGACAATTTCATTACACTTCCACCAAGAATCTCAGCCTCCGTTTTGATCCCATAATAGTCCATCAGGTTAGCCAACTTGTAATCAAATTCTCCTTTGTGGAAGTAAGCATCATCTAAGTAATCCTCGAACCCATCAACTTCCATATCTGTATCATATAATTTCTTTGCCACCTCCAAAGTGAAGGATTTTATATGGCTGGTGTGGGGAGCAATATCTTTGACCTGCCTAAAGAGTTTGCCTATCACTCGCTTTGACTCATAAGTCGGTCTATCAAGCTTTTCCATGAAGTCAGGGTATTCTTTGACGCGTAAATGAGGAGGAATTTCTGCGGGTACACCTGTCTTAGGGAAGTCGACAGCAATTGAAAATAGCTTAGCGAGTTCTATGCATTCCTCACTCTCTGCCTTCAGCAGCTCCTTATCAGCAAAGGCGGTGTGGGTATTCGCGATGACTCCTAAGCTGTCATTTATCATGTAATTTGCGAAGTACTCCTCAACTTCCTGTAACAACACATCAACAACCATAAACCGTAACCACCAGGAAGTGTAGAACAAGGCAAAGATATCTTGTTTTCAAGACTAAACTAGACATACATCTGGCAGTTCAAGCAATCCAAAATGAGAAAACGAAAGTTTTCATAAAAAGATAATCACGGTGAATGCCATTATTTTCGAGCGCCAACTTCTTCATACAGTAGAGGTTAAAAAAGTAACAACTGTTTGTTTTGTCGGACAAATTACATTTTTTGACATTCGAAAACAAGAATGACTAAATTTAAATATGTAACATGATTTATTCACAAAATGAATAACCCATACCTCAATCTGAACATCGTGATCTAAGAGCATAGCAGGTGATGCATCATAGTCCATGGGCTGGACTTGACGAGGTGGAATAAGTTCTTGGTCCCAGCAGACAAAGTATACGTCACCATCCAAATCACTCCCAGAACACTCATTTGGATGGGGTCTACGTCAAAATGTCAACTAATATCAGTAAAGCTTCAAACGGAAATGAGCAAAGATTTCACAATTGTGAAATTGGTGCATATATATATAATTCAATTCAAACGCAATACATAAAATTTAAGACAAAAGAAATCAATCTACCATCTCCATAGTCAAATGCTGCAGACTTTAGTTTCATCTATTGTGATTTGAAAAATAAGATAATGATACAATTTGATAATAGTGAGCAATTAAGGAATGAAAATCATCTGATTTACGATGGTGATGCTATCTAATAAACGGACGCTAAAAGGTTCAAATCTACTTCGTACCCCAAATTACAGAAAAAGGACATGATTATTTACTGATATGCAATGTCGTACTAATTCTTGATCAAACAAAATGATAAGATAATGCTCTTACCTTTTCCCTTTTTGAGGAAATACAACACAGTCCACCATATGGTGCAACGCTGGCACATCGACAGCCCGCAAGACACGCATGTCACCAGGGTGGAGGCATGGATTTTTAGCAACGACTACCTTCCCAAGCACAAGAGTAGTGTCTGCTGGTCCATTTGCATTAAGCATAGAGAATGACTTCCCACAAAGCTGATTGTGACCAAGGCGAGAAACCTGAACAAATACCTGTCCATACTCCAAGGTCGCTGTTTCATCTAGACATCCCATCATTGATCTTCCCGTTGGAATAAATATCCTTGTCCTAGTCCGCAACTCTAACAGCTTTGCCGCACGAAATGTTTGAAGCATCATCGAAAGGAATGGCTCTTGATCAGGCTTGTAACCACACAGAAGCATTTCCTTGAGGATATTTGTGGTTTCTGCTGGGGACATGATCTCAAGTGCTTCGTACGCCCTTAATGGATCGGTTAAAATTGAATCCAGTTGATCGACTGCTTCTTTTTGCTTCTTTTCAAATATGTAATCACTGACGCCTAGAGTAGACAAAAGGGAGATTACTTGACGATTGAGGAAACACGGCTGAAACTTGCTCCATGACAAAACATCTAGTTTGGTGTTCTGTGAAGTGAACTTGCACATGCTTTTTCTCAAATATAACTTTTTTACTGCTTTTGGATCTACAGCGACAACACCTTTATATCCACCATACCTAATTTGGAAGGCAGATGGTGTACATTTTAAACCACACTTATTCGCCACTTTATGTGCAAATTCAGAAGAAATCTTTCCAATCCCATCAGAAAACGTGTATATGGTTCCATTACTTTCAATCTCGACATCACGAATTCTTTCAATTTCATTGCTATAAACACTTAATGTTTCAGTCGAGGAACCAAAAGATTGTCCTAGTCTTGCTGCATATTTCGCCACATTTCTAATCTCGCGAAAATCACCCATCCAGTCCCTGATACTAGCTGCTGTTAGCGGACCTTTGGAAGCAAACATCCATGCAGAATTATCACGTAGCTGACTTGCTGAGAAGGCAAGAAATTCAAACTTCTTATCACCAATAACTACGCCATTATGCAAAGTAGAGAGTATCCTGTCATAAAGCAAGGTTTGCTTTTTCTCGTCATTCACTGTTGCACGTGTGGATAAATCAGTTGAGCGGATTTTTTCTGAGTCCTCATCAACAAAAGAAATACGGATAAAATTATCGATATGGTCATGATAATGGCGTAAAACTCTGTTGGAAACATTAATCTCTGGACCCATAAAGTATACTTTCAAGGGTGTTATTTGCACCCTGCGAACATATACCAGTCCGTCGGACAAGGAAATTGAAGTTGACCTAGGAGGGTTTGCTGATAAGCTGTACTCCAAGTACTGCTCAGTAAGCCACTTAACAGGTTCATAACAACAATCTTTCAAGTGAAACAGTTTCTCCAGGGCACACATTATATGGTTGACAGGGTGTGAGCAAGGATCTACCATCCGGAAAAAATTTGCGTCAAGCGTTTGCCCAGAAAGGCAGCCATTCTGAACCAAAGAATTAACCTTAAACAGAATATCATATCGCAGCTGATGTCCACCAGGAGGCCCAACAACAGGAACTAGATCTGAGCTTCGAGAAACTGTAGAACCGGGCTGCATTGTGAACCAACCCTTATCCTCCGTATAGTAATGGAAATTTTCACGGAAATTCGGAAGTTCACAGCCATATGGAATTTCCAAACACAATGCGGAGGACTGCCCAATAGAACATGATTCAGTGAAGTCAGTAGCTCTTACCCACTGATCATCCAATGTATGCATAAAATATTGTAAATCCCTGCCTGGATTTCCTAAGGAGGAGAGAGGTTCCACATAAACCTTAGGAGCAGCAAGCATCTGCAAACGTTAAATTTTATCAAATAAGTGGTGTGATTGAACTTAAGGAAATTGTGACAACAATCACTGTTGTTAACGGCAATATTTATTTGTAAAGGATTAGATAGAGTATCATCTGACATTGTATGAAGTAAAAACTTCGGATAACATCTCATTCAGGCAAGATAACTACCACTAAGATTTAAAGTAATCTCCGAAACTATAACCAGCATGTCAGTATAGGGTGTCAATTTTATTTCCAAAGCTAAATTCACAAAGATAGTCAGATGAGCATGCACTTGGATTATTATTGCGACTGACAAAGAAGTGACCGATATTATTTTTTCCTCGTGGACCTGATGGCCTGACCTATGTCAACTCACTGACTACCACAACTTCAGATTGAGGACAAGCATAATCCACTAACATCCCTACATAGATGATAATAGGATCTCAATAGAGAGGGTGTCCACTTTATATATGACGAATTTACAGACAGAATAGAAGAACTGGCTATCAGTGAGATGGAAGTCCATCCACTAAATCCAGATCCCTTTCCACTCTGCACTACTCAAGATGAACATACACCGAGATATTAAGTTTCGACTCCTTTAGTTGCGAGAAGTTCTGAATGCTTATCTTCGTAATAGAAAATGTTTCAGCGTAATGAAAAATGAAAAGATCATGCTAGCATAACTATTTGCTGGAGGAAAACAAGGAGGGCCAGTAACAAGCATTATGGATGAATGAACTTAATCAAAGATATCAAACCTGAATTATGAGAAACTGTGAGTTTAAGTTCTTCGGGCGGCGCAGCTGGATTTCCCAGATGCTCTCGTAAGAAAGTTCAAGTTTATACTTCACGTGCTTTATCTTTAGCGGTTCCTTATAAGACAAGATAAAGCACAATTTGCGGAATCCAAACCCAAAATCCACTGAAACATCCCTTGTCTTGAAAAGAGTATAAAAACAATCATTTGAAACCTGGCATCCAAAATGCAGAGTTGGAACCTTGAGATTGAACATTGAAACCCTAGGCTTCGGTATGATATCCCGATCCCTTGGAAAAACTTTCAGATAAGAGTTTCCAAAGTACAGGCGTTGGGGTCTATTAACTAACAAAGACATATACTCAGCATTCTGGCTACTAGTGAACTGTATATCTGCAAATGCTCTTGGATTTGGCCCCTTATTTTTGGGTATCGTAACTTGTAGAGCATAAACAGTTCCCTTGCCGGTGTAATTCTCTAAGAAGTCCTTGATCAGTTCCGCTGTCACATAAGAAGGAAATCCATAAATATGAATTGTCTTGCCCATTTTGTCTGTGTTCGCCCAACTGTAGACTCCTGTTGCATAACATAAAGCAAATAATCGTGAGAAAGAAATATTTCCACTTCTCAAACAATGTACTATGTACTACTTATTACTTATCCAAACAGCAACAAAGAACAACTATTGACCTTGATCAAACTTTCTTCTCCGTTTGAACTAAGCTATGTTACCAATAGTGTTATTTCAGTTAATAAATTGAAACTCCTAGTACAAGAATTTGCTTTTCCATTTTGAACATTCAATAATGAAATACATGATGGTCTTTAATTTACAATTAATATGTTTTAACAAATATATTAGCGCTGGAGACTTTAACTAGACATGAAACACCACTTAACAAGGATCGATACCTTGACCTAATAGGTCATAATCATATTTCCAACTTGTCAATCAAAGTTGGTTTCCCACTAATTGAGACTTTAACATAGTTTTCCCTAACTAGTAAGCGAAAGAGATGAACCAAATAAAATACTGTATGTGAAAATAGAAAATTTTCAAAATTACAGAATCAAAAAAAGAAACGAAGTGATAAAAGTGGATATAGATTGTATTTACCTTCTTCTTCTTAACTCCTCAATGATCATCAAATATAGCTAGATCAACTCTGCAGCCATAAGTGCAGAGATATTTACACAGTAACGATACTTTACTAATAAAAGGGACGAGGAATAATAAAAGTAAAAAACTTTTTTGCTTTTTACTCTGATTGGGTTGGGTACTATAGCGTCGTCATCGTAGTCATCGTCTTGTTGTCAGTCAATTGGAAGTCAATAAATAATGTTTTCCGAGGAAATGGGACCATACGATCCGTTTGAACTTTGGGAGAACGTCAGGTGCAGCTAATGGCCCATGCGTTTCCCGAAAATGCATATCCGAACCCTTTGTAGTGGCAATTTCTTTTGTTGCTTTGATTCCCAAAAGAAGATTGGAGGTAAAATGATCCAAGATACATAAGTCTGATTAATGGTGCCTACGAGATTGTTTCAAATGTATTGGCAGAAAGGTTCAAGACCTCCACGGGATAGCACTATGTGGCCGTCTTAAGAAAAGAGATGCAACATCCAACCTGGTATGCAAGGCTTTGCAGGCTAGGTACTGCAGAAGTTAATCCAATGACTACAGGGCTTGCATCTAATGAATATCAGGAGGCCACCCATGAAAAGTGTTACTCAACTAAAAGGTTATACCAGTTGCATCCAATAAATAACAGGAAGTAAATAAAGTACATAAACATATCACTGGCACCCCATGTGTTTCACTCTTTTTCATTTTCAATTCACAAATTGGTGTAAAAAGCTGATGGTGAGGTACAAATTAAAGTATACCAGGTTGTTACAAACTTAACATTTTAAGAACATGAAGAAAAAAAAAAGTGATTCCTGTTTAAACCATTAGACGGTTTACGAATCAATGGTTACAGAACTTACCTACTTGAAATGTTTAAATTGCAGAGAAGCATTATGTACAACATATATATACATATATATGTGTGCCTGTGTTTCTGTGAAGAACAGTAGAAGATGATCTCCAAAACCAGAGTTACATTCTACTTTTAAGAAGCCTTCTTGCTTTTGTACCTTGAAGCACATAACACATAAACAAGCAAATTCAAGAAACTAAGACCAGCAAGAAGCCAGAAGAAGTTATCCAGACGTCCTTCATTCAGATTATCAGGTATCCATCCAGGGCTTCCACCTTTAGTTGTTAGGTTTGTTACGACGGTTAAAATGAAAGAGCTTAGGTAATTTCCAAGAGCAGTTGTAAGAAGTGACAAGGCACTACATAGACTTCGCATGGCATCTGGAGACTGGTCATAGAAGAACTCAAGCTGTCCAATGAAGGTGAAAATTTCAGAAGCTCCCACCAAGAAGTACTGAGGAATTTGCCATAATATACTGATGGGTACAGCAACTTTCTGGTCCACCAAACCCAGTTCTCTTGCAACTTGTAGTCGTCTGATCTCTACTAGTGCAGCAGCTGCCATAGACAGTATAGAGACAAAAAGACCAATACCCATTCTCTGCAACTCCGAAAATCCTCTTTCTTTACCAGTGAATTTCCTCGCAGCTGGGACAAGGAACCTGTCGTACAGTGGGACCCACACGATAACACTGACTACATCAAAAGTTGATAGAGATGCTGGGGGAATAGTGAATGAACCGATTTTTGTATCCATAACCATTCCTTGTTCAACAAACATGGTAGACATCTGAGCATAAACGGCAGAGAAAACAATGCCAGTAGCCCATATAGGAAACATCCGGAGAAGTATTTTCAATTCCTCTACTTGAGTTACAGTGCACAGTCTCCATGAATTTGAATAGTCACCACTTTTAACCTCGACGTTAGATACTACTGCTGCTTTGTCGAGGCACCTGCATCAGACATAAAATTTGAAAATTGTCATACTATACACATGAAGTTACATGCTGTGTACAATAACAAAGGATATAGGCCAAGCAAGTTTCACCTAGTGAAGGTAATTCATACAAATAAACTTGAGTTCAACACAATTCTCCCCTATTTTAAACTTTTAAGTATTTCTAAACTTGCTCGATATAGTTTAAAATATCTTATGTAGAGCACTTGTACAAAGATGGTATAACAAGAATGAGTTAATTTGAACTATTCCAGACAAAGCTGAACAAGGTATGAATTGCAAGAAAGCTATGATCATGACACAAAAATAACGAATAGCAATGTGATGGAAGTAGTAGTCACTTGTTAGGTGCTAGAATTCAGTATATAAATGAAGTTATATCGAAGTTACTTGAGTTCATCACTATGCTCCAGTTTACGACTCCCTTTGATGGCAGAGCCTTCCTGCAGCTCATATAAAAGAGAAGTGTCATGTGGGACTTCAACATTCCACTTGCGGAAAGTTGCAACCAAAACCTGACACATCCTTGTGAGCGGGCTACCTCCAGGTTTCTGAAATCTGTAGAGCGGTGTTCCAGAAAAGAAACTTCCAATGGCAAGGGCCATGAATAATGTTGGAATGCCAAACCCTAGGCCCCACCCAAGATTGTCTTGGACCCACACGAGAAAACTGCTTGATATCAAAGCTCCTATGTTAATAGAAAAATAAAACCAATTGAAGAAAGATCCCTTCTTCACTCTCTCTGATGGATCACTATCATCAAACTGGTCAGCCCCAAAGGATGAGACACACGGTTTTATACCACCAGTCCCTAAAGCAATCAGATACAGACCAAAGAAGAATATGGCATATTGTTCAGAAGATGCAGGTGGGCAAACGGTACCAACGCAAGGAGGAGGCTTAAAGGCAGGAACTGCCGCTGACATTGTTAGCATAGCCATTCCCTAATATAGAAGAGAAAAAAAAGGAACTGAATGTTCAGCGATGCGTAAAAAAGAAAGCTGCAAGAGACTGAAGGATATCAGAATCCAGCAGCAACCCAACTTATTTAGGTCATTACCACATAATTAGATAGGCAAAAAAATAATCAAGCTACATTTTATCTACCTGAAACATATTTTATCTCTCGGCAGAATGCTTAAACCCTCAAGTCAGTGAATACTGAATAGTTATTTGGAATTTTATTACTAACTAAGTACCATTGCATTTAACAGAAAGCCTTCTCGTATATACAAGTCAGAAAGGTCATTGAGGATAACAAACTTCAGAATTATGTTTGACCCTTACTCTACTAGTCCACATGGGTAAAAGGAACAATAACTACTTCAGAAAATTTTAACGAAAATTGTTAAGTATGATTAACCATGGCATATAACTAATATAAAACCCTCCATTGTACAAAGAAAAGAATGGGAAGGTTTATTTAGGATAACACACTGCTAGATTCAGTTGACTCATACTCTACTTCATTAAAAGAATGGAACCTAACAAACATTTTAGGATTAAACTAAAAATCATTGAGAGAGCAGCTTGTTATAAAACTTACTATGAAGTATATTGTTGAAAACACGGCAATTGTCCAGTATCTTCCCCAATACGCATCTGCAAGAACTGCTCCAATGAGGGGTGTAAGGTAGCAAGTGCCTTGCCATGTAGTAACATTTCTTGCAGCGGATACATTTCCTTCGTGCAATGTTTTGGTGAGATAAGTAACAAGATTTGTTGCTATCCCATAGTAGGCCAAACGCTCACAGCATTCGGTACCTGTAATTTGATTGCAAATGTAAAGAGAAAGAGGATGCAGTGAACATGAGAAGCAGTCCAATCAAGTAGGAACTAAGAAAGTTGGAATACCCAGTATAAATGGGCATGCTCTCCAATTTCCTGTGTTGTGTTTGAGCACGGGATTCCCTTTAACATCAACAGATCCATCACCTGTGTATTCTCCTATACTTCCACTCTGAAATGGTGTAGAAAAGCATTAAATATGTGTTCCTTCTCGGAAGTCGGAACTGAAACATAAAAAGTAGAAAAATACCAAAAGAAAGTAAAGCCTACTAAAGAAGATAACCGTGGTGTTTTAAAAGTAAAAGACGATCCATGACATTGAGATTTGGTAACACCATGTAGACTATTTACATCTACTGTTAATACGAGAAGCTTAGTATAAGTTTCGGTAATAGGAAAATCAGATGATTGAACTGAGTTCAATCCAAAAGGCCTAAGGAAATGTGATAGATCCTCAAAATCAACAACCTCCCAAAACTTCAACGTGAGACAAAGGTCAGTTGGAGTCCATGTAAGTCGGTGTAAACTCAGATAGGTGATTTTGTTGATCAGGGCATCACCATGTCATAAATATCTGATTGAAACTGAGCTACAACTTTGTCAAGGAGATCAGATGCATTTATTTTGGTATATTATATTCACGAAGAAATATTCTGCATGAAAGCATGGTGTATAGCAATTTTCTGTATGTAAGACTCTGCATAGAGTACACATTTACGGTCTATGTTTAATGTGACTGCTCTGCAGACAGATCATACAATCTAGAGAACAACACTTCATTGCTCTAGGCCAACAGTAGCAGATGATTGACGAAGATTTCCATAATTCAAGATCAAATTATGACCGATCTATGTAAATGACAAATAACAATAACACAAATAATTGTTGATAAATAAATAACTTCGGATGGATCATGAAAGAAAAGAACTAACTACGTTGAAACCTAGTGATTCCACGGATATATCATGGCAAAGACAGAACTACTTCATATTGGCAACAAATACAATTACAAAAAATCGACCTAACATCAAAATTTCAAGCTAAAATAGTTTCTAAGAACTAGTAATAATAAAAAATCAAATCCAAAACTCAAACAGATGATTTCCGTTGATCTATATAGTTAGGAACTACAGATATATTCGTTCATGCATTGAATTGTCTCAATTAAACAAAAAAAAAAAAAAAAAAAAAAACCTAGAAGAAAGAGAAACGGAATAAGTCGATATACTAACCTCCAAAAGTGGATCGTCTAAGAGCAGTGGATCATCTTCTTGATGAGTTCCCATGGATTTTAAAGAAGAAAAAAAAAATCTGAAAATTGAGATCAAGCAATCTGAATAAGTCTAATCACCACCAGATTCAGGATTCGACTACTACGGAGATAGAGAAAGAAGAAAGTCAAGATGCCAATGAGACTCACCAACCAGTTGGGGATCTGTTTGCTGACTAGCGAAGATAAGTTTGTTTGTTTTCTTAACAACTTTGCGCAGTTTCCGGCGTTCAAGACTTCGAGTTCGAGAGTGGTTTTTGGAACTTTGGATTGAATGCAAGCAAGTGGATAAAATAAGGCCTTTTTTTGTTTCGGGCCCCATAATATAAAGGTCTTAATAACATGTAGTATATGACAAAAAAAAAACACAGTTCCTAATGAAACACAATTTCTAATAGAATAAGACAAAAAACACAATTTTCAATGAAATAAAATAACTTTTTATTAAACAAGTTTAATATAGGGGCGTCATGGTTTATTAGAGGGGCGGCATTCTAATAGGACAAAAAGGGTCATTACATGATCATTCAAGGTGTCCCTTATTAAAAAGATACTTGAAATGACAAATTAACTCTCACTATTGATAACGTAGTTTAGTGAATGATAATCAGGTTTAGCGTTAATGATTAATTTCACTTATATTAACACAAAATCAAAACCAAAATCAAAATTTTAGAGTTAAAAAACAAAAAAAGTTTAGAGGAGAAGAAAAATAAAAGATTATGTGATATTTGTGAAACTTGTGAAACCCTAGATTTTGATACACTCAACCAAAATGAGTGATTCCAATTGCAAATTTGAGATGGGTGAATCTCTATATGATAGAGGAAACAAGTACTACATATCTCTTGATGGAGATCCTGATATGGAGTATTTGTTAGATGGTAGAGATGTTTTAACCCATAGTGAAGGTCAATCTCAACCAATTGAAGAAATTAGCCAACAAAGTGAAGAAACAACAACTGAAAATGGCCAGGTATACTTCTAAATTAGTTCCCATTAGTTTTTTGTTGCTCAAAATTATCTAAAATACGTAAAAGAATCAAATTTTAAAAAAATTTAGAAGAACATAAGTTGGAATTGAGCTCGGGACCAACTGTAACTGTAGGTTACGGTTCATAATGTATCAATTACCAACCGTAACTGGTTCAATTTGGGGAAAACCAGAAATAAACCAGTTACGGTTGGTATATTTTGTTCACTTACGAACCGTAGGATGAATACGGTTGATAATGTTGTGCAGTAGTTACCAACCGTAACTAATCATGTGCATGCCTATATTTACTGCACTTGTCACGGTTGATAATTTGTAAAGCGTTACCAACCGTATCTTTTCTACGGTGCCTATTTTAATTTTCGTCTCCAAGCGTAAGTTACACTGTATGTTAGAATTTTCTTTTGATTAACTTACGGTTTGTTATAAGATGAAACTTACCAACCGTATTCGACCTACGGTTTGTATGTGATTACAATTACACACTGTAACTCTGTTACGATTTGTTTTACTCTTTTTTTACCAACCGTGTCTTTGTATTTGTTTTCGTTTTGTTGCTTCGTTTAGACTAATGTTGGTATATTTTTGTCCAGGTCGTTGATGTACCTCCCCTAATGGATGAACAACCTTTAGCAAATGAAATTCTCACCCAAGATTCTACGTTTCACTATTTAACCGAGGAGACATGGGGTGAGAAAGATGATGCAAGGAAGTGGGCTAGAGAACGAGGCAAGTTGATTAAGTGTATCATAGTTTGTAGTAGTACCACTAGTGATATTTCCTTTCAAATGGTTTGCGAGTGTAGTGGAAAACATAAAAGTCAGGCAAAAAAAGGTATCGTGTACGAAGCAAAGACAAAGAGGAAGATTACTACTTTCTCTAAAAATACCGGATGCCCCTTCAAGCTTCAATTTAAAAGGAACGCGGCTAAAAAGTGGTTTTTGGAGAAAGTTGTATGTGGTAGTCATAACCACCCTATACCGGATAGTTTGCTAACACACGCTCATGATGGACGCCTTACTGATGAAGAAGAGAAGATCGTAGAGTCTTTGACAGAAATTCGTATGAATCCTGTTGATATCCTCGCTCACTTAAAGGAAAGAAACCCACAAAATGCTTCTACTTTGCCTAACATCTACAACGCAAGAACAAAATTGAGGAATAAGAAATGGGAACAAAGGAACAAAATGCAACAATTAAGGCATTTGGGGGAGGCGCACAATTACTCGGTTTTCCACGATGAAGATGAGAAAGGACGAATAAAACATCTTTTATTGGCTCATCCCGAGTTTATAAAGTTGGCACGGTGCTCTCATCAAGTGTTTCTAATGGATTGCACATACAAAACCAACAAGTTTGAGATGCCGTTGTTTAACATTGTCGGGCAAACTTCTACAAGTGCTCCTTTTAGTGTTGGCTTTTTCTTCTTGAAGAATGAGCTTGAAGAGAGCTATGTGTGGGCATTAAACCAAGTGAAACTATTCTACGTAGAGGGATACACTCCAAATGTGATTATTACCGACAAGGAACAAGCTTTATTGAATGCGATAAAGAGGGTTTTCCCGGAAGCTCATAACCTTCTTTGCATGTTTCACTTGTGGAATAGTATTGAAACTAAGTGCATGCGCATTGTCCGTCCAACCAAAAAAGGCGAAATGGAAAGAATAAAGAAACTACCGTTACATCAACAAAAGGAATCCAAGGAGAAATATAAGAAGGATGAAAAGTTGGCGGAACTAAAATGGGATAGTTTCAAAATGGAGTGGAGATCCTTGACACATTCTATCACCGTGGATGAATATGAGGATAAAGCTCGTATGTTAGTGGCTCATTGGAAAGGAAGTTATCCAAGTGTCGTGAAGTATTTGTTGGATAATTGGTTGGATCCGTACAAAGAGAAGTTTGTAGCGGCGCTCACTAACCAATATAGGCACTTTGACAACGAAGCTACAAGCACGGCGGAGTCATCTCACAACCGGTTGAAGAAGAAACTTCATAGTTGTAATGGTGGGTTGGTTACGTTATTCGAAGCCATGAATGTGTATTTTCTCCGTGATCACGATAGATTTACGGGGTCTTTTTGAAAAAAGCAAAAGTAAACTACACACCAAATGATTAGACAATTTGTGGCTTAGGGGAATTACATTTCAAGTTTCGCACCACGCCATTGATAAGATAATGTATGAAGTACAACATTTTGAATTGGGAGATTATGAAGAAGAGTGTGTTTGTCCAAACATGACAAGTTTGGGACTCCCATATCGGCATGTTATAGCCACATACCAAGACAAAGTGATCCCGATTCAAGATGTTGATCCTTTTTGGAAACAATTATCATTCCGTGAAACAATATTTGATCGAGATTTTGGAGGAACGTTTGGAGATACCGAGATTGGAAGAGCTCTAGCCGAGAAATATGATACACTAAGTCCGGGCCAAAGGCAAATATGGTTGAGTAACTTGAGAGATTTTGTATATCCACAATTTAGGTTTGATATCAAGGAACCACCAAAGGGGAAGAGTAAGGGGAGGCCTCCTACCAAAAAAAAGAGTTATGTACGAAATAAAAAAGCAAGGGAATTGGCGGAAGAATCAAAGAAAAGATATCCTTGTGGCTATGAATGATGGAGAAAGGAATATGAAGCGGAGGATGAGATGGAAGAGGATGATATTCAAGGTAGAAACAAACGGAAAAGAGGTCAAGCGGAACCAAGCCGTCGAAATGTACAAGAAAAATGTATCGAGCTTCCTACTCAAGAAAGTTCAACAAGCAAAATTGATGTTAAAGGAAAAGGTATGGTATTTCGCTCCAAACAACTTCAAAGAAGCAAAGTTGTTGTTAAAGGAAATGGTTGCAAAGAAAGTGCAAAAAACGATGATGGAGTTAAAGGTAAAGGTTCTTTTGTCGGTTCCGAGGTTTCCTCCCAAGATAGTTCAATAAAAAAACTTGTTGGTAAAGTTGGTCTTGAACAATTAGCAAGGAACAATGGAAATAGTCCGATGGTTGAAAACATTCCATCAAGTGGTGAGAAGGATAAGGAGACGCTTCGTATAAAAGGAGTGCCTAAACCACCACCCAGAGATGGGAATGGTCGATATATCCGGAACTATTATATTCTCTATGAAAATTACCTTCTTTTTTTCCCCGACTATATTCGTGATTATATCAAGGCCACGGATGATGTTCATGGTGATGGGAATTGTGGTTACCATGTCTTCGTGGATCAACATGGACTCTTTGAAGACGCGAAAGCGTGGGGTTGTGACCAAGTTACTTACGTAAGGAAAAAATGCTTAATGGAACTACGTGGTCACTGCGACTTTTATAAGCCAATGATGAGAGTTGAAAGAGATGAAAGTGATGAGGTATTAAATGAGAGCTTCGCGGAATGGGAAATGCGGTTAACCGGCAATGTATGTTTGTCAAGCGAATATTGGATGTGCATGCCTATATGTGGACAACTCCTCGCCAACGCATTCAATTGCGTCATTCATTTAATCTCCAGAGACATGAGCTATACATTTGCACCAACAAGAATACCGTTTGACAGAGATTTGTCAACAGCAAAAACACGTGCATGGAAATCATTATATCGGCCTCCATTTGCAAGAAGGAAGCCCATTACCTCCTTTGAGGATGGAATTTGATTGTGACGGTGAACTCCCCAAGTCTTGGTGCAATCGATTTGACGCTAGGATTGAATTATGGAAGGTCATTATACATTCCTTTCCATCCCAATTCATAGTTATGACCGACGATGAAGATGCGTAAATGTTGTGAAGGGTGGTGAAAAATATTTTACATTTTTTGTTTTGGTATTTTAACTAAATTTGATGTGATTAAAAGTGACAATATCATATCTATTTGATTCACGTTATGAATGAAGTATTTTGTTAAATTAAATTTGGGTAGAGTTCAAGTTTCAGTGTAATATACGGTTTGTAAAACAGTTAAGTTACAAACCGTAGCTACAAACGGTTGGTAACTATAAGATTGTTACCAACCGTAACTACCTTCACAAACCAATTATAGCTGCCATTGCCATTTAAAACCATTAAACCATCTTCATTACTAAATAAACATTACAACCATTGAACCATTACAAATATAAATGACATTACAACTCATTCATGCGTGCGACTTAAAAGGATACTAATATCCCGGTCTACGAGTGCGATAGAAGTCTTTAAGGATGTGGAAATGAGGTAAGTATTTAAAACTCGACCTTTTCCATCGTCTCCATTCTTGAATAGAGCTCTCTAAAACTTCAGCGTCAGTTTCACCCCTTAATCGTATTTGACCCATAATACGAACTAATGCTATAAATTCTTCAACGTTATCCCGAATAGTTGCATATCTAACATACAACATAATTCCATCGCGGTGATTAGAGTTACCTATTTCGGAACAAAAGTTTTCAAAAAAGTTCTCAAATAACTTGTACTCACAAAACCACATTGACGTTGTTCTTCTCCTCTTTTTGGATAACATAGAACATAGTTGCGGCAAATACATAAATCTTATTCCAATGTAAATTCAGGGTTTGGAACCATAATCTAGTTTAAGGTAGGAGATGATTCATGTGGAGGTGTAACTTCTAGTAAGGAGGATAAGCATATATATATATATATTCTGTTTTTTTTTTTATGATGTAACGGATCAATTTTTTGAAAATAGAGTCGTTGAAGGCTTCAACGACTATATTTTCAAATGTGACAAAGACAACTCAGTAGATAAGGTAGAGAATATCCAGGAAATATAGAGTTATGGGTTGGTAACTAAAATACTATTACAAACCATATATAACTTACGACTGATAAATTTATCAAATGTTACACACCGTAACTCTGATCAAAAACCAGTTACAGGTCTACGGGTCATTGTTCAGTTACAATTAGCATTGTAACTCTGCAAAAAAAAAATTATACCAGAGTCACGGTTGATGATGTTTATTCTTTACCAACCGTATGTGTGTCCTCTCAAAAACTCAAACGTTCCAGGATGTTATACGGTTGATAAAGTAAAACACTTACAAACCGTAGGTACCCTACGATTTGTAAGCTAAAAAATTAGCAACCGTAAGTTTCATATGTCCAACTTCACCGTATTTCAAAAGTTTCAGGGTAAAATACGGTTGATAATGGGTTTTCATTACACACCGTAGGTAACCTACGGTTTGTAATTCAAACAAAATACACACCGTATGTATTGTACGGTTTGTAATGGTAACTCATTACCAACCGTATGTCACCCTGAAACTTGACATTTTCTTTGTAAATCAAGTAGTAACTAAGCATGCAGTTCATAAGAAATTCATAAGCTAAAATCGATAACCACATAATTCATAACATGTTTGTGATAATATCCATAAGCTAAAAACTTACAAAAACTAACCACACAACCATTAATTCTTCATAATATCCGTAAATTAAAAAACAAACCATACAAAGATAAGAAATAAAAAGTTGTCTTGCTATCAAATGTCACACAACCATAATTAAGAATTGTGACCACGACCTCTTTTGTTGGTGGTACCACCACCACGAGTGCGAGGACCATCACGACGACCACCACCACTACGACCATCGCCCCTACGACCACCGCGACCACCTCTTTGGCTAGTACCCACATCATGCAAATCCTCTTCCAATTGCGTCTCTTCACTGGTAGATGACGGCTGATTACGGCTAGTACTCGCACCTCCAGTGGACTTTCTGCTCCTCTTTAAACCTCTTTCTTCCGTGAGCAACCCCTTGTACAATTCCTTCCGGGTTGGATCATGCATGTACCTTATTTGCTCTTGTAAGGTCCTTTGTTCAGGAGGTTCAATCACACCTCCAACACGGATGCATGAAGTCAATCTATTAGCCAACTTTTGTCCTCGCTCTTTCTATTCACATATAAAAAATAGTCTTAAGAGATTATTCCATAGTACATAATATAAATTAGAACTAAATTCCAAGTCATGAGGATAACAAAGTTACGTACCGACATGAAATATAGTTTCCTCCAAGTCATACCATATAGTCCCTTTGTCTCTTTGCTCACCTCGGCAGCCAACCTTTTTTCTATTACCTTTTGAATAAGTGGCTGGGCCTCCGGATCATTATTAATCACATGTGGATGACCAAAATGATAATACCAATCTGTGTAATCATCAACGGCTTACTTAGTGTTGTTAAGCCGTTGCCTCTCCAAGTGCGAGTTGGTATACTTCTTTATGGCGGTTGTTCCAAACATCAACCGTCGGAGTTGGGCGGTAGTTGAGTACAATAGTGGGGCTTTTTGTCTCGGATCCCTCCTGACATAATTTGAAGTTTTCCTTAACGACAATTCCTTGAATATGAGCAATTTGACGTAGAGTTCGACGAGGATTGGTCATAACATAACAGGTGGCATGATACAATGGTCCATTGTAGCCTGCGGTCGGTGTGAATTGACGAACATCAACTCCATTTTGAATCCTCAAATGGGGGTCAATAACATTTTAACGGTGAAAGCGTCTATTTCCTCCCTCCTTTGAATGAGCTTCGCCTCTTTGTTCCTCAATTGTCTACCAGTGAACATAAACTTCTTTCCTGTAGGTCCAGATCATTTTCTCCCAATTCAGTAGAAGGTCTCAGGCTCGGAAAGTGGTCATACACCCATGCCTAGAAAAATATAAAACAATTTAACCAATTGAGACATGACTACAGAAGATAAATATAACAAGCAATCATAAAATGATAAAATGTAACCGAACTTACCATTAGAAGAGCAACATTCCCAGCAATTTCAGTAGCTCCAACCCTCGAGGCCTTTCTTAGACTTTGAAGTAGATATGCAAGCATGGCGGTGCCCCGCGAATACTCTCTGGTCTTGTTCAAATCCTTCAACAACTGTATGTAATGAACATTCACCCTATTTCCCAAGTTATCGGGCATGAATATGGTCCCAATAGAATACAACAAATACGTTGTAGCGGTACGCCTAGCTCTTGTTTCATCTATCACCTCACCTGCCTCTTGCTTTTTTAGGGTGTCTCCAAACCTCGTCCTCAAATTATTCAACAACAACTTCTTTACCTTGTTAACCTTGTTTGGTTGCGAAGGTTCATAACCACCAGCCAACATAAACTCCATCTCGGTCTCGTCTTTATCCCACCCAAGTGTTTCCTCAACAAGGCTGTAAAGATCATTCCAAGACATGTTGTTATCGAAACCTTCATACAAACATTTTCCTTCAACTTCCAAGTCAAGAATTTGCTTCACATCGTCCGGTATTATTGTCATCTCTCCAAATGGGAGATGAAACGTATCGGTTTCTGGCCAAAATCGTTCCCTGAAGGCAGAGACTATAACACTATCATACTCCGATTGGTTATGCTCAATTCCAGGCCCTAATCCTGAAGCTGCCACTAGAGTACGAACATCACCACATTCTTCACTTATTGGCCAATAACCAGCCCTTCGACGCTTGAGCAATTTGTTCGCCCTTGCATGATCCTTAAAAAAATTACAAACATATTTTGTTAAACTAAGATTAATGAAATATACATAAATACAAACGAAAAAAATCGAAATAAATTATAACAATGTGTTAAGAGAAACATACCCTAGTCGCACAGACTTTTGCGGCCTAGGAATTGGTATAACCAAATAAGATTGAGGACTTATCTGGTGCCTCGCCCCAGGGACATCTATTCTTCTTCTGTGGCAACATCAAATATTTTCCTGTAGGAATATGCAACCCTTTTGGTGCGGGTTCCTTTCTCGGCTTCTTTTCTTTAAATGGTTTGGCTCGAGGTAGAGTTGTAGCTACGACAATTTCTTTCCCCTTGTTTTGTACTCCCTCTTCATCATTTGCTTCCTCTTCCTCATCTTCATCACTTTCTTCCTCTCCCTCCTTTTCATTCTTCCTCCTCTTCACTGGATTCATGAGGAATTACTTCCTCTTCTTCAATTTGTTGATCATTATGCTCACCTCCTTCTAATTCTTCTTCTAACCTAATCTTCTTCAATCAGAGTTAAGTTATTCCCCATAGTTACATACATATGGTTCTCTTAACCTAATCTCAAACTGATTCTTCTTCTTCTTCTTCTTCTTCACATGGTCACCTCTATGATCTACCCCTAAATGCTTGTCACCGCGAGGGGTGGGTGTATGATCAATCAGAGTTAAGTTATTCCCTCTCTTATTCTTAACCCTATCAGGATTCCTACACAAGGAATACATTTGTATGATTTATTAAAGGTTGAACAAACAAGATACAAACAAAGAAACTCAAAATATATTGAAACACAAAACATACAGTTGGTAATGAGATGTCCAGAACAACCGTATAAAAGATACGGTTCATAATTGTTCAAAGTTACAAACCATGTAAAAGAAACGGTTGGTAACTTTGGTTTCGTCTCCAACCGTATAACAACTTTGAAATTGGTTTGAGCATCAGGACGACATACGGTTGGAGACTAATGATACTTACGTGCCGTAACTATTATACGGTTCATAATTTCTTGTACCGTAGAATGAAATTCTATACGTCACACAACTCAAAAGTACGGTTGATAATCAACAAACATTACGTACCGTATAACAAAAACAGTTGGTTACGAACTCACAGTTACGAACCGACTAGAAAAAAATTAACATGCAGGAAGGAATATGGTTCGTAATAGGGTGTCCCGTACAAACCGTATCTACACAAAAACTCAAACCCTAGAACATACGGTTCGTTATTTTTGATGATTTCAATTGTTACGAATCGTATATGCATCAAACAGTTCAGATACGGCTGGTAATTGAAACAATACCAACCGTAGAAACCTCATTTCCAGAATTCAAATTCTAATTTTGAACCTAAAACCCAAATTTTTGATATAGAATACACTTGATTTGAACAGAATACACAAAATAATAACTGAGTTTTTGATTACATACCTCATATAAGTCATTAATCCTGATTTCTCAACTTGAGGAGTTTGGAATTGGGGTTCTTCACCGGTTGAAGGATTTGTTGATTTGAAGCCGTTGAATCTTCGTCATTCTTCTTGTTCGTCGTCATCTCTATTATAGACTTTAATCAACGATTAGTACTGTTGGGAATCGCCGATTAACCGATGAAGTTTTAATGGTGGAAGCTTCCCTTACGGTTACAATGGAGGAGTAGAGAAGATGAAAGAAAAAAAACTGATTTTGATTTTACTCTACTCATTCATAATTAGGTTGAAATATGATGGGGGATAATTCTGTCTTTTCAATTTAAAAAGGAGGGACAAATTAGTCCATTTAAAGAAAAAAGGGTAACCTAGTCAATTAACATTCCCTTTTGGACATCCCCTAACCAACTAGAGGGACATTACTATCACACTTCCGCCCCTCTAATAAACCATGCCGCCCCTATAATAAGCTTGTTATTAAACCTTAACATGTATATGGGTATACAAGTTAACAAAAACGTTCAAATTCAAGCTGGTCCCATACTATAATCAATTTGATTTGCGGCCCTTTCGTTACGTTTTTCGTCAATTGTAGAGTTAAGTTAATGACCAAACCAGTGAGTGTTCCTACGGATCTTTAGAGTTAAAATCAAGAACAAAATCAAGAAACTTTTTTTGAGGCATACTTAAAATTTTTTGAGGCATACAAGGACAAGGTAATGAAAAATTTGAGACATACAAGGTAATGGAAAAATAGAGTCACTATGGGGTAACCCAAATCAATAACTTCTTATCCATCATGTATATTTTTATCAGGACAATAATATCCTTACTTCATTAGTGTTAATAATAATAATTGGGCCGACCGAGCGAAGCGAGGGAGGACCTTTATATGGCCACTTTTTTGTAAATTATAAGTGATCACTTGACACAATTATCCCTCCCTTTTACTCCAATTACTATAACTCCTTATGTATCCTATTTTTTTAGGGGTATAACTGGAAAGCAAACTTTAATATAGCATATCAAAAAATCCGTGCCTTGGAATTTTACAAATTTTATCTCGTTGGAAAGGTTATAAAAAAAATCTTAGAGTACAAACAACAATATCACATTTAGAGTTTTTACGAAAAATTCGGAGATCTTTATCATTTTTAAATCTTTTTATTATTATTATTATTGGAGAACTAATATTACATAAAACTAGTTGGAAGCCTAACAAGCTAAGATCCAACGACGTACTGCTATATTAATTGAACAGGTTGCCGTGCTAGCCTACCAGCGAGCCTCATGAGGAACCAGCCAAGAGAGCCGAAGCGGATAGGGGTTGATTATATGTCGCAAGGGGGGCAAGCTAACTCTACCTTCCATGTCAAATTCTGCAATAATGCGCCATCGCGGACTCGAACCTGTGACCTCCTGAAACGCATCAACCTTTGAGAAACGGGAATGACCAGCTGAGCTAGCTACCCGTTATGCAAACACCACAAAAGATACATTATATACCCATATTTTGGTTTATGCAACAACTAATTTTTCCGTTGCAACTAATAAAACGATGTACTCCTTCCGTTTCAAGAAAAATGATACTTTCACTTTAGGCACAGTTCTCGAAATTGAATGCATATGCATTATGCAAACCACCATAAAGGATGCATAACACATCGTGCAACCATATCTTGGTTTATGGATCGACTAATTTTTCCTTTCAGAAAAAGTGATACTTTAACATTCCGTTTCAGGAAAAGTGATACTTTCACTCCGTTTCGGGAAAAATGATACTTTCGCTCTGTTTCGAAAAAAAATGATACTTTCGCGTTGTTTCGGGAAAAGTGATACTTTCGTTCCGTGTCGAAAAAGTGTTACTTTTTCTGAAACGGAGCAAAAATATTACTTTTTTCTGAAACGGGGCGAAAGTATCACTTTTTCTGAAACGGCGTGAAAGTATCACTTTTTATGAAACGGCGTGAAAGTATCAATTTTTCTGAAATGGAGCGGAAGTATCACTTTTTCTGAAGCGAGGCGAAAGTATCACTTTTTATGAAACGACGTGAAAGTATCACTTTTTCTGAAACGAGGCGAAAGTATCACTTTTTCTAAAACGGGGCGAAAGTTTCACTTTTTTTGAAACATAGCGAAAGTATCACTTTTCTGAAACGGAGCGAAAGTATCACTTTTTCTGAAACAGAGCGAAAGTATCGCTTTTTATGAAACTGTGCGAAGTATCACTTTTTCTGAAATGGAGCGAAAGTATCACTTTTTCTAAAACGAGATGAAAGTATCACTTTTTCTAAAACGGGGCGAAAGTTTCACTTTTTCTGAAACGGGGAGAAAGTATCACTTTTCTGAAATGGGGTGAAGGTATCACTTTTTCTGAAACGGAACGAAAGTATTGCTTTTTCTGAAACGGGACGAAAGTAGTCGCAGACAAACCCATCTTCAGATTCATCTTCGGTCGCCCTCCACCGTGGCAACGGTTGTACTAGTTAGAATCTAATATTAGTGATTAGTAGTTACTGTTAATGGTTACTGGTTAATGTCAATGATTATATAGTCTTAGTTTCAAAGTTTTTTTTTTCCTTTTTTGAAAGATAGTTAGGTTAATTAGGGTTTTTTAAAGAATAAGAATAAGAAATTAGACTTTTGAGATTTGCTGAACTAATAGATAATTAAGGTTTGTTAATACAAAGGTAGACTTCTAAACGAGGTTTAATGTCCTTTTTATAAGTTGAACTAGGTATCACCGTTGAAAAAACGGGGGTATAACAACCACACCCAATAATTCGTTCGGAAATTCGTATGGACTAACTCCGATATAATTCCGAGAGCACCAGCTTATAAAGCGAGCTCAACTAAGAAATATTTCAAAGAGTTATATCTCAATTTCTCAATACAATCTGCAATCGAACAGATAGAAATCTGTGAGCCCGATTGATATGAGAAATAACTTGGACGGTACCAAAGACCAATGCCCAAGTTCTAATCAATTACTATCCAACAATCAAGGTCGGATTTACCAATTGATTGAAATACGCACAACCTGTGATATCTCAATTATATAAAAATATAATGCCGAAAAGAAATAACACAGACATCAGAAGTTTTGTTAACGAGGAAACCGCAAATATAGAAAAACCCCGGGACCTAGTCCAGATGTGAACACCATACTGTATTAAGCCGCTACGGACACTAGCCTACTACAATTTAACTTCTGACTGGAATGTAGTTGAGCCCTAACCAAGTCTCACACCGATTAAGGTACAGCCGCATTCCTTACGCCTCTTGAACCATGTCGGATTCTGCGCACTTGATTCCCTTAGATGATTTCACCCACAACTAAGAGTTGCTACGACCCAAAGTCGAAGACTTATAAACAAATATGTCTCCCACAGATAAGTCCATTCTGATAGATAAATCTGTCTCCCACATAAGTACCAATGAAGTTTTGTTTCGTCTTTTGATAAATCAAGGTGAATTGGAACCAATTGATAGTCCGGTATTATACTCTCGAAGAGCAGCCTAGAAATATTAATCACCTCACAATAACTTAACTATATGGTAGTAGAAGAAGTTATCGTGGAATCACAAAGAATAAGACGGAGAGCTTTGTGATTACTTTTATATCTTACCTATCAGAGATAAATCCCGAGTAAATATTAGAGTGGATAAAACTCAATACGACAGAACAAGTAAGATCGGATCACGCAACAACAGAGAAAATAGTTGGGTCTGGCTTCACGAATCCCAAATGAAGTCTTCAAGTTGTCAACCTATAATGGTTTAGGAAAAACCTAGGTTAAAGGAGAATCGACTCTAGTCGCAACTAGGACACAGGAAAGTGCTGAGATTAGGTTTTCCAGTTGCTAGAGTTCTCCCTTATATAGTCTTTCAAATAAGGGTTTGCTTTCAATCAAAGCTAAGATAGCTTAGTAACAAAGCATACAATATTCACCGATAGATGAAAACCTGATTTAAGATTCAATCTAAGTCTGCTTAAAACCAAAGCAATGTCTCTCCACCGTCAGATGGTCTTATCTTGTTACACACAAATGAAATATACTTTCATTTAGATATGGGTAACCGTAACTAAACGTGTATATTGAGTTGGCTCGATAATAGTTAACCGAAGTTAGCATATGAACACTTTTGTATTAACCACACCCACCAAACGCTTCAAGATCAACTATGATGATCAATCAATCATGAAAGATAATCAAATGAATCTAATTGTGTTTCAAATAGAGATGTTCAATTGTTCACTATTTCACATAAATATATAGGAACCAGTTGAATAAAAATTGGATTGATCTATAAGAATCAATTCATGAACATTAATCCACGGTTTGCAAAGATTGCATTCCTTAATTCATAAATGTATTTGTTCATGAGTATGAAAAACATACTTATCCTATTTTAGAACTGTAACCACTAAGTTTGTAAACAGGTACGCAAACTATAGCATCCGGACTTTGGCCTTGTACAACAGTTTGCAAATGGGTATGCATATTGTTGTCCCGGTCCTTCACTCAGGTAAAACGGCTCGCATACTGGTAAGCAAACTTGGTTCCCGGAATTTAACAGTTAAAACTGTTCGCATACTAAGTACGCAAACAAGGTTTTCAGACCTGAATCATACCACGACAGTTTGCATACTGGTATTCATATTGTGTTGTATCCATACAAAGGTTAATTGTTCTAAACTCCCATTTCAATCATTGAAACATCCTTAGAAGACGACAACAGTTGTCTCACACAAACTATTAGCTATAGTAATTTTTAAGCGATCGAATGATCAATACGAAACTTTCCGAGTCGATATCAAATGATTGTCTCACACAAATCATGTAAGATGTTTCAATGCAATTTTCACATGATCATCTTTTGACTTATTATTTAGTTTCTAACAAATAAATTGTTTCCAACTAAACTCGTCAAGAATATGATGAACGTAGCTAAAGCACAAAGCTTCCAACACATATTTCGAGAAATAGATAACCGAGTTAAACTCAGCTCGATATATCAAATATGTATAATATAAAAGTCTATATAGCTATACGATTAGGAGATAGAATAAAATAGAATTATGAGTGATAGATAAGTTTTAGTCTCCACATACCTTTTGTTGATGAAATTCCTTCAAGCTTTCTTCAGTAGATCTTCGTCTTCAATCGATGAACGTCGTGAAGTTTAAAGCTCAACTACACATTTTATCATAATCCGAGACATAGCTATGAGTAGACTAGAAATCAAGACTTATTATTTTGGCAACTAAACTTGACAAACAAGCTTGAGATAACAACGCTTGCGAGTTCGACCGAGCAGTGCTCTAACAATCTCCCCCTTTGTCAATTTTAGTAACAAAACTATCAATACATATGGATTAAAAAATAAATAAACTTTGTAGCTTCTCATCCAAATGCTTGATTCCCTTGGTTCTTCAACATTACTCGAAATCTTCGTCACTTCCAAGTACTCCAGTGATTCTGAACGTGTTCAACTCAGCATCATTGTTATTGAAGATCCGTAGCCATAACAATAAAGAAAACATATGAAAAACATTTGTTCTCAATCATTGTTATACAGTGTCATAGTATTATTACACAACATCAAAGTCCAATTTTATCACAAGTTTGACAATAATACTACGGTGATATGTATCACTCCCCCTTAGTCAATACTTCCATCTCACAATAAAAACTGAAAAGACGAGGGTACCCAAATATACTTCAATCTAAGACTTTTCCACCTATAAGTTCTTTCTCCGAAAGTGATTGTCTATGGGATGAGTCGAGACAATACAACTAATCGGTTCAGACTTCGTGTGATCATCTATGGATACGAGATCGAGACAATACAACAACGAAGTATGATTACTTGATAATAGGTTCGGACTTAACCAAACACAATAGGATTGCTATCAAGTAATTAGGAATTAACGTTTGTGTACTTTACTTCTAATTATAATAAAAAATAATTATAATTGCGGAAATAGAAAAGTAAAAGACACAACAAGATTTTGTTAGCGAGGAAACCGCAAATGCAGAAAAACCCCGGGACCTTGTCCAAAATTGAATACTCTCAGGATTAACCCGCTATATAAAATCTAAACCAACTTCGTATAGTTGAGACCAAACAACTAAACATGTAGTTCACCTAGTTTCATCTGTATCCCTGCGCCTCTAACTTGCAATAAGTCACGCACTTGGAACAATTCCTTTGGTTCGTATTCCAAACAGTAAAGGAACAACAAATTTGTTCGGTAACAACTCTTTTTAAACAACATGATATGAGTTTGACAAAAGGCTCTTCCGTTTATCCCAATAAACTCCTTTGTCAGGTTCTTAGATCAATCTATTTAACAACTACCAAAGTAATTGTTTAGACTATGCAATCGATACTCTTAATCACAAAGAATTGTATTGATGTTGATCTACTCAACTAATGAATCAAGGTTATCACAAAGATAAACCGATTATAGTTGGATCCCCAGCCGATCAAGTTTTGTGCACACCAAAGATTATGAACTCAAATAAGAAATCTTCTTTGTCTGCAGATCTTCTTAGATCTTCAATAAACACCTGCACACAATCAACTTGAATCTCTTGTGATCAATCACATACATAACGGAGTCTGTTAACAATGGATTATCACAAGACGTCTTTAGATCTACAAACAGTTCTAAAGATCCTCGTCGATACTTCGATCTAGTTTGAGTGAATCTTATATCAGAAGAGAAGATTCTCAAGCATAAACAAACTAGGTGCAATCAAAGTTCAACAACCGTTAGTCAATCAAATCAATCGAAAAATAATAATAAACTGCAATTATCTAGTTTCCCACCAACGGTACTCGTAGAGCTTCCCAATCCCAAAGAAGTCTTTAAAACGAGCGGTCCTAAGAGATTTCGCCTAATTAGGGTACTTTCCTCTCCGAATAGACGGCTCCACCAGTAACAACACGACTAGGTAGTTTTGCTGGCTCTGAGGATTAGTTTGCTCGAAATGCAAAATTCAATATTTATAGACCAAGGAAGTTTGGACACCAAGGAATTTCCAAAACCGAAAATATTCTCAAGATATGCAATATATTTCCAAATTCGGTTTTCATAATTCCTGGAATGCTATGTCCAAATATTGACCGAAATCTCAGTATAAAATCTCAAATTATTAAATGCACATTACCAATTTTTTATTTTCTAAAGATATGCATTTTAATTGCTGGAAATTAAAAGCATATAAAACTAAAAACCTTAATTTAAAAGATTCTCAATTTATTTCGATCCAGGATTTTCCTTTAGTTATTAAGGAATATCTTTGAACAATAAAAGATAAGAATTATTGCATATGTTCAAAGTATGTCGACATCTTTACTTTGTAAATCTTTTTTCATATTTACAATCTTGGAACCGATTTACCACACTTCCAAACGAGTTTAGAATTGGTTCATCTGATTTCCAAGAACTATGTGATTGATCAAAAACATTCAATCACCATTCATGGGTTTGACGGTTCTACCAAAACAAGTTTCGGTTCTACCTCCAAGTGGCTACTAGGATCGGTCACATTAGTTTCCAAAACATTGTTAACTAAGTACCAAGATCGGTTACCACTTATTTATGGTACTTACTTGTGATCGGTCACACAATTTATAGGATCGGTTACACCAATTACTAAAACTTGTTAACCTACTACAAGGATCGATTACACATCTTGTGATTAGTCCCAACCAATTTCTAGAATCGGTTACCCAATGACTAGGAATGGTCACACCAATTACAAATATCGATCATACCATCTCAAATGATTACTTAAGATCGGTTTCACTTATAAAAGTCATACCAATATAAAAGTCAGGCATTGTGAATAGTTTTACCAAGATACATAAACAAGTTATGAGCGTTTATACTAAAAACACATATTTATAACAATACCAATAAGCCTAGCGATTTCCCTTTCGATTCATAAAACAAGTTTATGAATTGTACTTCCTTTAAACGAATGTAAAACATTATTTCCTAGGACGAAATCTTCAGCCATACTTAAAACATAGACGTTATACTTCGTATTGTAATTCCTTAGTACTATGTCTAATTAGAGTATAATCATTCACAGCTTCGCAGTTATGTTTTCAATATACACGACTTGAAAGATACGTTAGGAATATAACAGTTCAATTCAAATATTACTAACCTCAAGAGGAAGGATGATGTCGTCGTTGTAGTGATAAGCACGTCAGTGCTACATTTTATACCCATATTTATATTAGCTAGGACTCGATATTTTGGCTAACGACATTATTTTAGTGCTTTTGTAGAAAGCACAAGGAATTCTGCTCTTCCGGGGAATAAACGTCTAAAGTAGAAGCTAAATTAGCATTTACCGCTCATACACCAATAGAGCCAGAGCTTAACATCAATGATCCAGTGGAATACCGTCACTGATTCATTTTGCACCATCACTTGCCATTTGACGGCCATAGGATGATAGTGAGAAATAAAGTGGTCTCTTTGCTTAGGGGAAAGCACGTGAAGGGTTAGAAAAGTATTGGGACGTGGTGTTGTTCGGTTCATAAGAAAGAGGTGCATGTAATGATTGGTGAAACTATTTCGAGCAATGGATTTGGGGTGAGTTGTGGATGAAGTACCATCGAGAAAACAAGGAAAATATCTGTATGTTGGTTGGTTTTATGTGGAGTTGTTGTTCTTGAGAAATAGACGAGAAAGCTCGGGATACTTGGTAGCTTACTGCCATGGATTCCTCACTGCGAACTTTCGATTCGAACAAGAGTGCAGCAGCGAAGATGAAGGGTCCGTATGTCAGCTGGAGTTGGGAGAGTTTGCGAGATTGATTGGCAGCAGCTCTCTACAATCAGTCCAAGGAAATGAATGGCGTGTAGGCTGGAAATAGAAGGGAAGGTGTACTGACTGATTTGAGTTCGATCTCATACCTACCATGGGTTCGGTCAGAAATTGGTGTTGGTTGTTTGCATACTGAAGTTTTGTATGCACAACAACAATGATGGAGTCTGGGTTGCAGGTTTGAGTGATGGTGGTTGTGCTATCTATGGAGTTCATTTCTGGCCAAGCTTGGACGAGTTTGGCACTTGAAATCGAGCCTGGAATGGAGAATATGAAGATGGATTGGCCTGAAATGATCTCGATGGGGTCGTGGTTAACGGAAACAGTTCTTCCTTGGTTTTTGTTTGTTATTGATCGAACATATAATTGCAGGAAGTGGCAGGAATGGTTGCAGTCAAGAAGGGCCGCTGCTGTGGTGATTCGATGGAGATGAAGTGAGACGGTTGCAGTCGGATATTGACCGGAACAAGAGTGGATGAACTGATGTCGTGGTGAGCAACTCTGATGGGTTTTTACTGTGTAGAAGATGATGGAGCTCGAGCAGAATCATGAACTGTAACTAATGGGAGTTAAGGCGTTGGCTGGTTATAATGTTCGAAGGAGAAGAACTAGTGCTCGATGCTGGAAAGAGTATGGAAGCATCAATGGAAGAAGCTCGTCTTTTGAGCTTGGCAGTGAACGAAACAAGAGGAAGAAGCTGAGAAGAGTGGTAGTTGGTTGTTGCAGTTGCAACTGGTGGAAGTACCTGGGAAGTCAAGCTACCGGTGGAGACGAAGAGTTCATGTTGGCAGCAAACAAAGCATATGGGTATTTTTGGACTGGGCCTAGGCAACTTTGCTAGGTCTAAATTGGATTTGCGCAGCATATATAAGGGAAACGAACAGAAAGTGAAAGCAGGCCGGTTTTGGGAGTCGACTGTGGAGGCGGAAGGGTTTGCGTTTGGGCTAGCATTCTTTCGTTTTCCAATTCCATTTCGATTAGCTAGTGAATCTCTAATATATTTGTTTATGGTTTTTGAGAAAGCCATTTCTGGCTAAGCTCTTGTAACTAGGGTTTATGGTAGAAACCATTTGGGGTATTAGGCTACTTTGATTGATTAATTGAGCAAGGGACCGTTATGATTTGAATAAGATTAATTTTTGAATATTGTTTATTGATTGATTGAAAATTAGTTGTTGCTTCACCGGTTTTAAAAACCTATGTGCATAACGAATTAGTTTTACGAGTACGTTTGTCTTATTATTTGATGATCCATGCTTTGTTAATTTCTTTGATGGGTTATGCTTAGAAAAGCCAAATAAATCTCCTGAACCTATATTTAGTTTTGTGTAATTTTCTCACTAACGCAATTTGATGGTGCATGCTTAGGTTTAATCTTTTGATGTGCCATGCTTAGGGTGTCCCAGTGATGTTTGCGACTCTATTATATATAATAGGTGATTTCAATAGAACGAACAATGAACACGTATTCATAATTATGTTTCATTTCAGTAGTTCAACATAAATAGTGGTGGATACCAATAAAACCCTGGTTACTGATTTTTCCATTGGATTCGTTTTATTAGTTTAATTTTATTATTTCATCCTTAATTCCAGAAATCCAAAAATATCATTTCTTGTTTCTGATTAGAGATATTGATTATCAGTATTTCAACCGCTCCCTGTGGGTTCGACCCGTACTTGCCTCTGTCTACTAGCTAGACATCGTGCGATTGTTGTTATTACATATAGGCATCTACGGATCCTATCATGTAGCTCTTTACTTCTTCACATTCTTCAAGTCTTCACGTAATACTTGTAAGTCTCATATCCTAGTAATTTTCTAGCTAACCTATACGAAGTTGTTTCTAGTAAATAATCAAGCGACTCTTTAAATGAGTTTTGATTCACTAAAATATGACAACCAAACTTGACATACCAACGATTGGTGGGTTCAACCGAGTTATGCTCTAACAAAAACCACTCCCCCTTACATAATGATACGTAAACCATATGTATGTAGTCTAAACTACCAAATAATTCTCCCCTTTTTTGTCAATATAAATTGGCAAAGGTACGAAACTTACGGGATCATAATGAAATTCTCAAAGAGATAATTCATAACTAAAAAAGAACATATCAACTTTGTTTCGATGATTTCACATAGTTGAAACTTAGTATATGCATCAAGGAGTTTATAAAGATATAGGATAACTCCTACAATATTCCACACCCGCACTCCCCACATAGATTTGGCAAATTAAGCACAAGTTCAATTAAGAACTCTCCCCCATAAACTGTCATTCCCTAAAGAACAACAAGAGCGACCTTACTTTTAACAAGATAAGAAGGGTTTCTTTGGACATTAACAAATTACATGAAACATGAATTTGTATCCAGAAAACTCGAATAAATTAATCACAAGAAGACCTCATAGATTAATTTAGTCGGAAATCCTCAACATAAGAAAACTTACGGAGCCATACATTTCACATAAAAGTGGATCAGGGAAAGATCAATACCGCGGAATATTCCAAAGTTCATTCTATCATTTATCAATATTTGCATAAAGACATAATAGACTTAACTTTTGACCATATTCATCTGAACTTCTTATGGATTTAATACATTTATAGCAATTAATTGAAAGATAAAATCATTCAAGGCTAAAATACCATTAAAATTATTACAACCATTAAAAGACAACGGTTTTAATAAGTTCGACATAAGAAGTTCAACAAAAATATCATAAGGAGAGTTATAACAAACAAAAACAAATGAAAAGTAGTTAATCCAATTTCTCATAAAAGTCCCTAGCAATTTCATCAAACTTTTCAATCAGTTCTGGATAAGCTTCTGAAGCATAATCCACTTGCTCCTGCAAACATTCGACTTGTTGTCGAAGATGGATGATCTCAGGATTAGAAGATGCTGGAGTTCTAGCTGGAGTTCTGCACATCTTTTCAATGCTTTTCATGGACAAGACTTTTGGTCCTCCAAGACTGGTTCAAACAGAATTAATGCTGTAGTGACTGTAAATCCTTGAAATGAGACAACGAAAGCCTGGAGTCTTCTTTGAAGTCTGTCTTACACTTATCATCTGAAGAATAACAAGGCCACATAAATCAATATTCCTTCTTTCAACAATGTAGTAGAACAACTCTGCAAGAGATCTGCTCCACAACAGTTTGTCAATTGTTCTGGGATTCAAGTTTGCCACCAGCAGTTTTCCAACAACCTCAAGGAACAACTCAGCATCATGAACATCAATCTTACCATCTTTCCAGGATACATCCT
Organism: Papaver somniferum; assembly: GCF_003573695.1. Taxonomy (NCBI): domain Eukaryota; kingdom Viridiplantae; phylum Streptophyta; class Magnoliopsida; order Ranunculales; family Papaveraceae; genus Papaver; species Papaver somniferum. Next base: position 124,059,613 of record NC_039364.1, read on the forward strand.
TTGCAATAACAAAGTTTGAGAGCACATTTGGAGATGGTTTCAAATGCTCCGGTTGTGGTGATTGGAAATCACCAACCCGGGACAAGTTCAAAACATCGGCAATAATTTGACGATTCACAAGAATAAATTTATTTTGAACAATGGTCTTGAAAGTGCAGCTGACTGCGTCAGGGTCATGCAGGTTTGCATAAAATTGAGTTGTCATTTATATATGCTTTGTTCCTATGGGACAAAGAATTATACCCCATTCATGATTCTTAAAGAAACCAAGAAGATGTTCTACCCTAAGTTCCGGGGAATCATAAATCCTTTCCATAATAGGTTTTTTTGTACTATATTCCATATAAAAATTACGAGCCTCCCTGTCAATGAACCTAGTTTGCATGCTTGGATCAAAATAAGTATCTTCACGATTTTGAGCACCTGAAATCTCACCATGACTTGGTTTCTTCCTAGATGCCATTGAAAATTGAAGAAAAACTTAAAGTGGTGACGAAGAACTTACCGGGTACTCAAACTGCCATTAATGGTGAAGCTCCGGAACTGGAAGGAAAAGAGAGACAGAGACTAACCCGTTGAGTAGTTTTTTGTTGTTAATCCAACGGTACCAAGAACACTCAAAACGATTGAGAAAAGAGGTTTTGGAGATTAAGAGTTAGCTAACTCTTGATTTTATTTTACAGAGTTCTTGAACAAGAGAAGGTGGATAAGAAAACAAGAGAAAAGCTTCTGTTTATATGTGCAACCTACCGAACAGTTCCTGAACCGGTATAACAAGTTCTGGTTCGTGGCCTAGCTCACACATGTGAACCGCACATGATAGGTCAAGAGTTAAATAGGTTTATCTTAAAAACCCGTTTAAATGAAGTCTGAGAACAATCCGTTCAATCAGATTTAGTATCTTGACTCTAAGAGAGAACCTCTTTCCAGCAGCTTTTGCACCCAGATGGGTTGAGAAATACCTAAAAAGCTAAATTAGTGGAAACCCCACAAGACTTCAGACAACCAAAAGAGTTAAAAATTTTATGTCTTTGAAGTCTTGTTTTGTATTCTTTTATCAGCAAGGACTGGGAATTGTTTTTAGCACGGCGTAAGGCAACTTCCTTGGAAGAGAGAGACATCTTATCATTTTTGCTAAAGATTACGATCCTGCCATTATGATAAACTTTTTCCGGAATAGACTCATGTAATGAGTTCTGTTATAAAGAGATATTCTCAATTGAATGAGGCTTATGCTCCATTTGTATCACAGCCAATACATGACTCATTGTACTACAAGGAAAAGGAACAACGCACTCACTTATCAATGAATCAATATAAACCTCAACAAGAGCATTATTCGTCATAACATGATTTAGTTTATCGAGAGAGTCTTGTTCCTTTTGTAGAACGCTTTCAACATCAAGACAAAGATTCTCAAAGAGTCTTTCAACTTTTGAAAACGCTTCAAGCAATTTTATTCCAGGAGGATGAGATATAATATTTTTTACAGATTGAATCAAATCAGACATGGAATGCGTTTATTGAGATAACACTTCTGTCCATAGAGTCAGATTGCCACAAACACATACTTATGAGGTCTTAGCGTGTATGCATGCTCTGATACCAATTGAAAAAGCGGGGGTATAACAACCACACCCAATAATTAATTCGACAATTGGTATGTACTAACTTCAATACAACTCCGAGAGCACTAGCTTATATAGCGAGCTCAACCAAGAAATGTATCAAAGAGTTATATCTCAATTTCTCAATACAATCTGCAATCGAACGGATAGAAATCTGTGAGCCCGATTGATATGAGAAATAACTTGGACGGTACCAAAGACCAATGCCCAAGTGCCAATCAATTACTATCCAACAATCAAGGTCGGATTTACCAATTGATTGAACTACGCACAACCTGTGATATTTCAATTATATGAAAATATAATGCGGAAAAGAAATAACACAGACACCAGAAGTTTTGTTAACGAGGAAACCGCAAATGTAGAAAAACCTCGGGACCTAGTCCAGATTTGAACACCACACTGTATCAAGCCGCTACAGACACTAGCCTACTATAATTTAAATTTGGACTGAAATGTAGTTGATCCCTAACCAAGTATCACACAGATTAAGGTACAGTCGCTTTCCTTACGCCTCTTGAACCACGCTGGATTCTGCACATTTGATTCCCTTAGCTGATCTCACCCACAACTAAGAGTTGCTACGACCCAAAGTCGAAGACTTATAAACAAATCTTTCTCCCACAAATAAGTCTATTTTGATATATAAATTTGTCTCCCACAGAAGTACTTATGAATTTTTGTTCCATCTTTCGATAAATCAAGGTGAACAGGAACCAAATGATAATCCAGTCTTATACTCCCGAAGAGCAGCCTAGAAATATCAATCACCTCACAATAACTTAACTATATGGTAGTAGAACAAGTTATTGTGGAATCACAAAGAATGAGACAAAGAGCTTTGTGATTAATTTTTATATCTTACCTATCGGAGTTAAATCTCGAGTAAATCTTAGAGAAGATAAAACTCAATATGATAGAACGAGTAAGATCAGATCACGCAACTACAGAGAAAATAGTTGGGTCTGGCTTCATGAATCCCAAATGAAGTCTTCAAGTCGTTAACCTATAATGGTTGTGGAAAAACCTAGGTTAAAGGAGAATCGACTGAAGTCGCAACTAGGACACATGAAAGTGTCTGGATTAGGTTTTCCAGTTGCTAGAGTTCTCCGTTATATGGTCCTTCAAATTAGGGATTGCTTTCAATCAAAGCTAAAATAGCTTAGTAACAAAGCATTCAATATTCACCGTTAGATGAAAACTTGACTTAATATTCAAGCTAAGTCTTCTTAAAACCAAAACAATATATCTCCACCGTTACATGGTCTTAGCTTGTTACACACAAATGAATTATACTTTCATTTAAATATGGGTAACCGTACCTAAACGTGTATATTGAGTTGGCTCAATAATAGTTAACCGAAGTTAGCCATATGAAGACTTTTGCCTTAACCACACTCATCTAACACTTATAGACAAACTATGATGATCAATCAATCATGAAAGATAATCAAATGAATCTAATTGTGTTTCAAATAGAGTTGTTCAATTGTTCACTATTTCACATAAATATATATGAACCAATTGAATCAAAATCGGATTGATTCATAAGAATCAATTCATGAACATTAAGCCAAGGTTTGCAAAGATTGCATTCCTTAATTCATAAATGTATTTGTTCATGAGTATGAAAAACATACTTAACCGATTTTAGAACTTTAACCACTAAGTTTGCAAACTGGTACGCAAACTATAGCTTCCGGACTTTGGTCTTGTCCAACAATTTGCAAACGGGGTATGCATACTGCTGTCCTGGTCCTTATCTCAGGTAGAACCGTTCGCATACTGGTATGCAAACTTGGTTCCCGGACTTTAATAGTTAAAACCGTTCGCCAACTAGGTATGCAAACAAGGTTTCCGGACTTGAATCATACCAAAAAAGTTTGCATACTGGTAAATAAATGTGATGTATCCAGATAAAGGGTAAATGTACTGTATCCAGACAAAGGTTAATTGTTCTAAACTCTCATTTCAATCATTGAAACATCCTTAGAAAACTACAATAATTTTCTCACAAAAACTATTAGCTTATAAGTAATTTTCAAATGAACGAAACTTTCCGATTCGACATCAAATGATTGTCTCACACAAATCATGTAAGATGTTTCAAGGAAATTTTCACATGATCATCTTTTGACTTATTATTTAGTTTCCAACTAAACTCATCAAGAATATGATGAAGGTAGCTAAAGCACAAAGCTTCCAACACATATTTCGAGAAATAGATAACCGAGTTAAACTCAGCTCGAAATATCAAATGTGTATGATATAAAAGTATATATAGCTACACAACTTAGTCTCATTAGGAGATAGAATAGAATAGACTTCTGAGTGATAGATAAGTTTTAGTCTCCAAATACCTTTTGTTGATGAAGTTCCTCCAAGATCTCCTTAGTAGATCTTCGTCTTCAATCGATAAACGTTGTGAACTCTAAAGCTCAACTACACATTCTATCATAATCCGAGACATAGCTATAAGTAGACTAGAAATCAAGACGACCTAAACTTGATAAACAAGCTTGAGATTACAATGCTTGCGAGTTCGACCGAGCAATGCTCTAACAACCGGGACCTATGGTCCCGGCTCAACCTTTTGTTTTTCTTTATTGCTTTTCATTTATTATTTTGGATAATGCTTATAAGTTCATTTGTACATTTTCAATAACTGTTAAATTTATAATAGCCAATTTGATGAAGTTATGTACTGTTAGCTAGGCTTCGTTTATAAATGTCTACGTAATCAATCCATCCGGCTAACAACAATATTTTCAACCCACAATGTAGATAATACTATAATATAAATAACTTATGCCGACACTACATAAACAGGAATTTGATGTCAAATGTTCCACTGCTTTACATCAATAGGTGTTTGTGATTTTTAATTTCCTTCCTGTTAGCAGTTTTCATTCATTTTGGGCTTTAAGTTTCTTTTAAGTAATGCCATATATATTAGAAGATGAATTAATTTTGATGAGATTTATGTCATTGATTCCAAGGTGTTGCTAATTCTCAAAGCGTATTTATGATTATGACCTAAGTATTAAGTATCGATTCAAGTTTTAATTATATGGGTTTAAGTATTTTCTGAACGTACCTTCTTTTATAGATGAAAATGATACTTAGTAGTAGGTCATATCTTTAAGTTCCTGACCTCAATCGAGGCATTGTTTTATTCAAGATACAGCTGGTTTGATTTCGTGTACTTGGTCTGATTTTTGTGCTTAATCTACATTAATAAGCCGTAGATTGACTTTAGAATGGGTCACCGTTGTTGTCTATCTTGTCGCAGTAAGAACAGTTCCAAGGATTTTGAATGCATCGCTATACAATACCGAAAGAAATGAGGTAAATAAGAAAAAATAAAAAAAAAATAAAAAAGGGAAAAAGCAGAAGAAGGAGAAGAAGGAAGAAAGTTAGCAGTTAGCCACTTGCACAGACAAAAGTTTATCTATGCCTTTACTCATTAACTTAAATATAATCCTTGTTTCTTGCATATTTCATAACACCGCTATTTATTTACAAAATCCAGAAATTCCACTTTGCTTTAAGCAAACATAAAAATGAAAATAAAAAAAAAATTGTTACCGATCACATTATTCTTAATTATAACCATAAAAAGTTCGTCTTCTATAAGCGAAAGGTGAATGTTCCATCTAATCTATATGCGTTATCAAAGCACCATATTTCTCGTGTGCGTGAAATGAAAAGTACTGGATTTTTGCATTCACCAGACCCCACATGTTCCTTTCACTTGCAATATAAAGTAATCTACTGTTATTAGTTTAACAATGGAAGAAACATTCTATTTTACACAAATGCTGGAAGAAATATCTACCTGAATAATGTTGAGAGAAGGAGGAGCTACTACATCCAAGAGTATCTATCAAACATGCTAATCTATATACATCTGCATAGGGTATGTATATATGCAGTGGTACTGTTAGAATAATTGGAAGAGCTAAATATGTTTTTCTTCACCATAACTAGTTCAAATGACTCAAATGAACTAGTTAGAGAGTTGTTCAATTTCAAGGAAATATTATGTAACTACACAAGACACAATCGAAGCAAAAACGATTTGATTCACTCGAATCGGTTCATGAACTATATAGCCACGGTTTGCATTTAGCATTCCTTAGTTAATATGAATAAGTTCACAAACAATCGTTTTTAGATATAACCAACTCAAGTTCGCAAACTTAGTTCGCGGACTTAAGTTCCTGGAAGGAGTTCACAAACTCCAGCAGATATTCTCGGGTCGAGAACTTCCACCAGTTCGCGGACTTAGCTCACGCCACTATTCCGGTTCTCTTGATCAACAAAGTTCGCAAACTTCGGTTCAAGGAAAAAGGACTTATACATATATGTGTTACCACACAATGCTTATATCCATTATTGGTTATATAATCTAAACTCTCATTTCAATCATTGAAACATTCTCAGATGACGTTATATAGTTGATATTCACAAACCATTTTTCGTCAGAGTAATTTTCAAAGTGATTGAAACATAACATGACTTTCGTCACTAGGTAAAGATGAACTTGGCCAAAGCAAAGCAAAAGATTACCAACACATATTTCGAGAAGATAGGCGACATAAACTCAGCTCAAAATAGCAAATGTGTATAATCAAAGTCTATATAGCAAAACGACTTTTGTCTCAGAATAGGAGATAGAGTAGATAGACTTTTGAGTGACAGATAAGTTCAAGTCTCCACATACCTTTTAGTCGATGAAGATCCACCAGTTCTTTGAGTAGTCCTTCGTCTTGTATGATGATTTCCATGGAGTTCTTGAGCTCAACTACACTTTCTATCCTAGTCCAAAACTTAGCTATAGTAGACTAGAAATCAAGACTTATAGTTTTGATCACTAACATTGACAAACATGCTTGAGATAGCAACGCATGCGAGTTCGAACGAGCAATGCTCTAACAATCTCCCCCTTTGTCAATTTTAGTGACAAAACTATCAATACATATGGAATACAAAAAATAAATGAAATAACTTTTGTAGCTCCTATTCCACATGCCTAATCTTCAACATTACTCGAAATCTTCGTCACTTCCAAGTACTCCAATGATCCCAAAGGTTGTTAGTTCAGCATCAGCGTTGTTGAAAATCCGTAGCTATAACAACGAGAAAACAAGAGTTATCAATCATTGTTATACAGTGTCATAATATCATTATATAGTATCAAAGTTCAATTGCATCACAACTTCGACAACAATACTATGGTGATATGTATCACTCCCCCTTAGTCAATACTCCATCTCACATGGAAACCACTCCCCCTTACATAATGATCCGAAAACCATATGTATTTGTAGTGTGAACTACATATTAATTCTCCCCCTTTTTGTCAATAAAATTGGCAAAGTTACGAAAACGGGATCCTAATGAAATTTCCGAAAGAGACATTTCATGACCAAAAGAAAGCATATATCATCTTATTTAGATGCAATCATATAGCCGAAGCTAAATGCATTCATCAAGGAGTTTATAAAGATACAAGATAACCCCTATAATATTCCACATCCACACTCCCCACAAAGATTTGGCAATTAAGCACAAGTTCAATTAAGAACTCTCCCCCATAATATGTAATTCCCGAAAGAACAACAAGAGCGACCTTAATTTCAAAAGAAAAGAAGGATTTCTTTGGACATAACAAATCGCATACAAGTATGAATTTGAATCCAAAAAACTCAATTAAATTAACCACAAGAGAACCCATGATTAATTTAATCGAAAATTCTCAACATAAGTGAACCTATGGAGACTCAAAAATACACAATTAGATTAATCACAAGAGAACCCATAATTAATCTAATCGGAATACACAACCAAATTAATCACAAAAAGTAATCAATTTAATTGGTCATGCTCGACATGCTCGACATAAGAGAACTTACGGAGCAACAACTAAATAACCAAACGAGAATGATTACTTTAGTTGAACATGATCGACATAAAGTACCTCACGGAGCAACAACTAAGCTAAGTATAACTCAGTCGAAAATGCTCAACATAAGGCACCTTATGGAACAACACAGTATGTACACATAAAATTTTGGATCGGAGATCGACCTTATAACGTGGAATAAACAAGGATTCATTCTGTTTTCCATCACCATTTGCACAATGACATACAATAGAGATAATCCTTGTAAACAAAAGATTTTAACCTATCTTCCATCAATAATTGACATAATAGGCTTAACTTTTGTATTTGTCAAAAGTTCATTCATTCTTTTACCAACACATGGATATCGACATATAAAGGACTTAACTTTCGACAAAGTATGGGACTATCACAGTTCACGGACGCAAACACACATATCCCATAACAATTTTCAATATATAAAGCCATAAAGATTAATACTGCAAAAATCATCTTCCAAACAATTTTAGAATTTAACCAATAAATCTAAAAACAAGAAGATGAAAACGCTGGACATAGCTATGTGTAATCACAATAATGGTTATTCAAAACTCTAGTTATTCTTCTAAACAAAACATGAAAATAGAAGATTTACTAGATAAATAAACTCCTATAGAGAACATGATCTGAAAAACACTAAACCCGGTCAGCAACCAGAGATTGAACATGGACGAGCTCATCAGTTGCTTTCTTGAGTTCGTTTTTCAAAAACTCAAGATTCCTTGTTGCACTTCCGAGTTGTGCACGTACGACCTTAAAATCTCGAAGAAGATTTCCTACCAGTTGTGATGACATCTGAACTGGTAGTTTGTTTTCATGATCAATGACATGATAACATGTTATGAAAATAGGATTCTTGTGAAACTCGATAGTCTTCCCTTTCTTGACTTCATCATCTTTGTTTCCTCCATTCATTGTGCACACCAAAAATTGGTAAAACCTTTTGACCTTACAGAACTATGTATCAAGAGATGACACATAAGTGTATATAAATAAGTTCCACGGAAAACCCTAGGAAGACTTGTACACGTTTGTGTGGGTCAGGTGTTCGTGCACAGGTGGTCACGGCACTAAAGTGTAACCAAGAGGAAATATAATGAAATTTGTGTGTCAAGACTAATAGTTGAGAACCAACAATTTGGAGGAAGCACACACAACTGGGAATATTTCTCACGGAGAATGATCAGATTATCTTCAAGAGAAGAACTGGAGCGAAGCTCAACAGATTTTAAGATCAAAATAACAAAGAAGGAAAAAAAAACATACAACCTTAACAACACTTCTCAAGACACACTTCTTGAGACTATGACCATCCTTCTCATACTTACAAGAAGAATGCTGCATTGTGCAGCTATCATGTTGTGTTTAGATGAGCATTTTGCTCACCACTACTGATTGCTTCTTTTTCTCCTCCAAGAGGATTTACAGAAGAAAAACTTGATTTACTTGAGAAAGTTTTATCAAGAGGACAAGAAGTACCTGAGTCAGCTGCTTTCCTTGTCTTTTTGATGCTCCGTTTGAGTCTGTTTATGCTCATCTTAAGCTCTGAGACTCGATTATTGATATGAATGAAATCTGGAGAAGGAGACTTGGATCCACAGTCTTCTTTAGAGAGACAACAAATGAAAAAGCGGGGGTCTAACAACAACACCCAATATTTCGCTTAGCAATCTGTATGGACTAACTCCGAAATACTTTGCTAGAGAATCAACTAGGCAGTCAGACTCAATTTAGATAAAAGTATCTCAAGGAGTTAATATTTCTCTCTTGATTTGATTTTTACTCAAGCTAAAATCAATAGAGAGTCTTTATCAAATACAAGGAATAACTTGGACGGTACCAAAGACCAATGTCCAAGGATCAATCAATATCAATCAACAACCAAAGGTTGGATTTCCAATTAATGATCACGAACGCACAACCTGTATTATTTCAATTATATAAAATATAATGCGGAAAAGAAATAACACAGACACCAGAAGTTTTGTTAACGAGGAAACCGCAAATGCAGAAAAACCCCTGGACCTAGTCCAGATTGAATACACACTGTATTAAGCCGCTACAGACACTAGCCTACTACAAGATAACTTCAGACTGGACTATACTTGAACCCCAATCAGTCTCGCACCGATCCAAGGTACAGTTGTACTCCTACGCCTCTGATCCCAGCAGGATACTGCGCACTTGATTCCCTTAGCTGATCTCACCCACAACCAAGAGTTGCTGCAACCCAAAATCGCAGACTTGATAATAAACAAATCCGTCTCACACAGAAAAGTATATCAAAGGATAAATCTGTCTCCCACAGATAAACCCTAGGTTTTGTTATCCTGAAGAACAGCCAAGATTAATCAATCACCTCTCTACAATCCTTCCTGACTACACATGCAGTTTGTCGAGGAATCACAAACAGTGAGACGAAGATGTTTGTGACTTCTTTATCTTGCCTATCGGAGAACTCTCACGATCTCAAGCAAATCAAAGATTGTACTCGTACGATAGAAGATGCAAGATCAGATCACACAACTACGATAAAAGTAGTATCGGTCTGGCTTCACAATCCCAATGAAGTCTTTAAGTCGTTAACCTGGTTTTAGAGAAGAAACCCAAAGTTTAAAGGAGAATCGACTCTAGCGAGCGCACTAGTATCACACAGACGTGTGGGGATTAGTTTTGCACAATGCTAGATGTCTCCATTATATAGTCTTCAAATCAGGGTTTTGCCTTAGTTACAAAGCAATCCATATTCACCGTTAGACGAAAAACCTGATTTAGATTCAAGCTAATATTTCTCAACCGTTAGATCGAAAACTTAGTTTGTCACACACACTTGGGTAGACGTTTACTGGGTTTGTGAAAACCATGCCCAAACGTGTACGTGTATGTTGGTTCAACATAGTAACCCAAAAGGTTAACCATATGAGCATTTCATATTAACCTTGTTCTTCTTCACCATAACTAGTTCAATTGACTCAAATGAACTAGTTAAAGAGTTGTTCAATTGCTATGAGATCTTATGTAACCACGCAAGACACAATTGAAACAAAGATGATTCGATTCGATTGAATCGGCTCATGAAATTTATAGCCACGGTTTGCATAAAGCATTCCTTAGTAATTTAAGTTTCATGTTCAGAGCACATCTTTAGATCATAACCTCTTAAGCTCACAAACAAGTTCGCGGACTTAAGACAACCGGTGGAGTTTTCCAAACTCAGCAGAAAATCTCGGCAAAGTGACTTTCGCCAGTTTGCGGACTTACACGCAAACGAGTTTTTGGAAAATCCCAGCAGAAATTCTCGGTACAAGAACTTCCGTCAGTTCGCGGACTTGGAAAAGCCAATTCCTCCGGTTTCTCTTAATCAACACAGTTCGAAAACTTCGGATTAAGGAATACATGGTTATGTAATCTAAACTCTCATTCCAATCATTGAGACATTCTTAGAGGACATTATATAGCCGTTATTCATAGACCGTTTCGCGTCAGAGCAATTCTCAAAGTAATTGTAACTTTTCATGACTTTCGTCACTAGGTGAAGATAAACTTGATCAAAGCGAAACGCTTTACCAACACATGATTTCGAGATATAGATAGGTGAGATATACTCGGCTCGAAATATCAAATGTGTATGATCCACTCTACATAGCATACGAATTTTGTCTCATAAGAAGTAGGAGATAGAAGAGATAGACTTTTGAGTGATAGATAAGTTCAAGTCTCCACATACCTTTTTGTTGATGAAGTTCCACGGTTCCTTGAGTAGATCTTCGTTGTTGTATGATGAATCGCCATGAAGTCCTTGAGCTCAACTACACTTTTCTATCCTAGTCCGAGACTTAGCTATGTAGGCTAGAAATCAAGACTTATAGTTTTGATCACTAACATTGACAAACATGCTTGAGATAGCAACTCATGCGAGGTCGACCGAGCTATGCTCTAACAATCTCCCCTTTTGTCAATTTTTAGTGACAAAACTATTAATACATATGGAATACAAAAAAGATAAACTTTAGTGGCTCCTATTCCATAGTCTAATCTTCAACGTTCCCTGAAATCTTCGTCCTTCCAAGTACTCCAATGATCCCAAAGGTTGTAAGTTTAGCATCACCGTTGTTGAAGATCTGTAGCTATAACAATGAGAGAAATCGAGATTCTCGATCATTATTATACAGTGTCATAGTATTATTATGTAACATCAAAGTCCAATTGTATCACGACTTTAACAATAATACTATGGTGATATGTATCACTCCCCCTTAGTCAATACTCCATCTCGATCATGGACACCACTCCCCCTTACACAATGATCCAAAAACCATATGTATTTGTAGTGTGAACTACAATATTTCTCCCCCTTTTTGTCAATAAAATTGGCAAAGGTACAAGAACGGGATCATAATGAAATTTCCACAAGAGACATTTCATAGACTAAAAGAAAAATACATACCAACTTAATTTAGATGCAATCATAAAGCCGAAGCTAAATGCATTCATCAAGGAGTTTTAAGATACAAGGTAACCCCTATAAAATTCCACATCCGCACACCCCGCAAGATATTACCATTAAGCACAAGTTCAAAAGAACTCTCCCCCATTTGATGTCATTCCCGAAAGAAAAACAAGAGCGACCTTAATTTCGAAAGAAAAGAAGGATTTTTAAATTGGACACCAAAAACCATAGAAATGATTTTCTATATCCAAAACTCAACCAAATTAATCACAAGAAAACCCATGATTAATTTGATTGGAATACGCAACTAAATCAAACCACAAAAGTGATCAATTTAATTGAAGGTGCTCAACATAAGTAAACTTACGGAGTTACAACTAAGATAATCATACGGAGACGACTAACTTAATCGTTCACATACTCAACATAAGGAAAAACCTTATGGAATATGCGACTATATTAACCAATAGAACATGATTTGTATAGCCGTTCATATACTCAACAAAAGAACTTGTGGAATATATGAAAACTCAACTAGACTAATTACAAGAGAACTTATAATTAATCTAATTGGAATACAAACAACCAAACTAATCACAAAAGTAATCAATTTAATTGTCAAAGGATTTGCTCGACAAAAGAATACTTTCGGAGCAAATAACTAAATAACCAACCAAGATGATTAATTTAGTTCATAATGCTCAATATATAGCATCTTATGGAACAACTAACAAAGCCAATATGAATAATCGACTTAGTTGTATCGTGCTCAACATAAGACACACAATGGAGCCTTCACGGTAAAACATAAGAAAATGGATCAATGAAGATCAATACCGTGGATAACATACAAGGATCTATTCTATTTTCCATCATAACGACATAATAGACTTTATCCTTGTCAAACAAAAGATTTTATCCTATTTTCCATCAAATACATGACTGCATAGGCATAAATTTTGTAATTGTCAAAAGTCCATTCGTCCTTTCATTAATATGAATATCAATTCATAAACGACTTTACTTTTGACACAATATGGGACCCTCAAGGTCACGGACGCAAACAATACATATCCCATAAAAATATTGCAATACTTCAAAACATATTAATACTGCAATAATATCATCCTCCAAATATTTTTAGAGTTTAAAAAACCAATAAACCTAAAAAATAGCATAAGAAGATGAAAACAAAATAGCTATGTGTAGTCACAATCGTCGCTATTCAAAACGCTAGTTATTCTTTCAACTAATTCAAAAGAAGACGTACTAGGTATCTGAAAATATCCTCAGTTTTTCTTGATAATTTCATAACACTGAAATGGTCCATCAAAGTATGAGTCACTGATATCCTTGATCCTGTTGACTGTAGACACACCATGTTCATAAGTCAGAACATTAACTTTCCGATCAACAATGCGAGCATAATGACGAGCCTTTGCACAATCAAGGATAACTTTCTTCTTATTTCTGATCAAGATATTCTAAATACCAAGGATTTTCGCATGTCCATCAATAAGCTGGTTTATCTGCCATTGAAGGTTATCTAGTTCGTTCTTAACTTCATTCTGAACACGAATCAGATCCTTGACAGATTCCCCAATCCAAGAGTTATACTCTTTTCTTTCAAGCATCTTCTTCAGTATAAACTCTTGACCAGAATCACATCCTTTGAGATCATCCTCAACCATAGGGTTAACTTCTTCTTTGGGAACAGTTTCCATAGAGCTCCTTTCTGAAGAAAAATGAAACACGTATAAGAGTTATATATGTTTGTGAATGCCCTGGCTAGAAACCCTAGATTTCCTTGAGGAGATGCGGACGTTCGTGGGCCGACCAAAAGACAAATGGCTCTAAGAGGAAACATTGCACACTGTGCAGCTTTCAAAGATTATCCATCCCAAAAGGTCATAGTGACAAAAGAAAAGGAAACTAGAGAAGAGAATTACATCAAAAGATATACAAGCTAGAGAAAAATAACACAATACTTGAGCATATCTCAGATCCTTATCCTTGTATCTCTCAAGTTAGACACAAGAATAGAACATTCTGCTGTTAGGTAGCATAGGGAGACATAGTCTCACCATAGGTTCTGAGAGAGTAGCTGTAATTTCCTCTAGGATATCTTATCTCAGCATTTCTTGTCCTTTCACTGCAGCTTCCAGGAAAAAAGGTGTGTCTCGCAGTCCTTCTGGGAATCACTAGTGAGAAACCTTTCTGATAACAAAGTCTAGGACCTCTAGAAATAGGTTTTAGGGGATTTTCCGAAATTGGTCTCCACACACTAGACTTAGATTTACCAGATTTGTTCTTATATGCACATGACATGCTTTCATTGGTAGTTCGAGAGTTTACAAATGTCCTGTAATGATTTCTAAGAGAGAGATTATTTTTATAAGATGCCTGGTTTCCTGTGAAAACGACCTTCACTGTAGCAGCCGTCCGACTATTACTCCATTGACAGTAGAAAGAAGCAATTTGTGAAGTTCAGAAACACATTTCTTTATGGTAAAACAATGGATAACATAGTGATTTACTTTTCCACAGACGGTACAGATTTATGGAGAAGAAGCAATAACTGGTAATTATTTAAACTTCATAGCCACCAGAGAAGATTGTAAGTTATGAAAACTTTTCTTGACACAATATTCATCTAGAGAAAATTTCATTTTGTACAGTAACTCATGAGAATTAGTTTGTGCAGAAGAGTTTTTCTTTAAAACGCAGTTTTCCTTTTCCAAGGAATTGCACTGTCCATGGGATATGACAAGTGATGCTTCAAGTTTCTTTTTCTCAACACGAAGTCTGTCAAGATCAGATGAATGCGTCTTGATCAAACATTTTTCTCTAATTGAGCCTTCTTTAACCAGATTTTCAAGATCACAAATCTTTTCGCGTTGTATATTGTTTTCTTGAAGAAGTTTCTCAATTTCCTTAGAGAATGACCATATAATGTTATAAAGTATCTGTTCACGATCAATAGACTTTTCAAATTCATCAATGAGCTGTACATGATCCTTGAGATCAACAAACTCTGTAGAATTTTTTGAAATTCTGGTGAGCTCCTTTTCAGCCTTTGCCATTATGTCCAATGTCTCATTGGAGGAAGAATGACCAACACAGGATGGAACAATTTTCTTACCTCGGGATTCGGAAGAATCATCTAAGGAGTGACCCTTTGAGGTATTTCCGAGACACTTGAAAAAGTTGACAGCTTTAGGAGGCATTTTTGGTATGCGTATGAGATTTTATCCACAAACTCAGATTGCCAAAAACACAGACTTATAAGGTCTTTAACGTGTTTGCCTGCTCTGATACCAATTGAAAAAGTGGGGGTCTAACAACACCACCCAATATTTCACTTAGCAATCTGTATGGACTAACTCCGAAATACTTTTCTAGAGAATCAACTAGACAGTCTGACTCAATCTAGATAAAAGTATCTCAAGGAGTTAATATCTCTCTCTTGATTTGATTTTTACTAAAGCTAAAATCAATAGCGAGTCTTTATCAAATACAAGGAATAACTTGGACGGTACCAAAGACCAATGTTCAAGGATCAATCAATATCAATCAACAGTCAAAGGTTGGATTTCCAACTGATGATCACGAATGCACAACCTGTATTATTTCAATTATATAAAATATAATGCGGAAAAGAAATAACACAGACACCATAAGTTTTGTTAACGAGGAAACCGCAAATGCAGAAAAACCCCGGGACCTAGTCCAGATTGAGTACACACTTTATTAAGCCTCTACAGACACTGGCCTACTCCAAGCTAACTTCGGATTGACTATAGTTGAATCCCAATCAGTCTCCCACCGATCCAAGGTACAGTTGTACTCCTACGCCTTTGATCCCAGCAGGATACTTCGCACTTGATTTCTTTAGCTGATCTCATCCACAACCAAGAGTTGCTGCAACCCAAAATCGCAGACTTAATAATAAACAAATCTGTCTCGCACAGAAAAGTCTACCAAAGGATAAATCTGTCTCCCACAGATAAACCCTAGGTTTTGTTCCGTCTTAAGATATGAAATCAAAGTGAACAGGAACCAATTGATAATCGGGTCTTATATTCCCGAAGAACAGCCTAGATTAATCAATCACCTCTCTACAATCCTTCCTGACTACACATGCGGTTTGTCGAGGAATCACAAACAGTGAGACGAAGATGTTTGTGACTTCTTTATCTTTCCTATCGGAGAACTCTCACGATCTCAAGCCAATCAAAGATTGTACTCGTACGATAGAAGATGCAAGATCAGATCACACAACTACGATAAAAGTAGTATCGGTCTGGCTTCACAATCCCAATGAAGTCTTTAAGTCGTTAACCTGGTTTTAGAGAAGAAAACCAAAGGTTAAAGGAGAATCGACTCTAGCGAGCGCACTAGTATCACACAGACGCGTGGGGATTAGTTTTGCACAATGCTAGATGTCTCCTTTATATAGTCTTCAAATCAGGGTTTTGCCTTAGTTACAAAGCAATCCATATTCACCGTTAGATGAAAACCTGATTTAGATTCAAGCTAATATTTCTCAACCGTTAGATCGAAAACTTAGCTTGTCACACACACTTGGGTAGACGTTTACTGGGTTTGTTAAAATCATGCCCAAACGTGTAAGTGTATGTTGGTTCAACATAGTAAACCAAAAGGTTAACCATATGAGCATTTCATATTAACCTTGTTCTTCTTCACCATAACTAGTTCAATTGACTCAAATGAACTAGTTAAAGAGTTGTTCAATTGCTATGAGATCTTATGTAACTACACAAGACACAATTGAAACAAAGATGATCCGATTCGATTGAATCGGCTCATGAACTATATAGACACGGTTTGCATAAAGCATTCCTTAGTAATTTAAGTTTCATGTTAAGAGCACATCTTTAGATCATAACCTCTTAAGCTCACAAACAAGTTCGCGGACTTAAGACAACCGGTGGAGTTTTCCAAACTCAGCAGAAAATCTCGCCAAAGAGACTTTCGCCAGTTCACGGACTAGGTTCGCGGACTGAGTTCGCGGACTTACACGCAAACGAGTTTTTGGAAAATCCCAGCAGAAATTCTCGGTACAAGAACTTCCGTCAGTTCGCGGACTAGGTTCGCGGATTTGCAAAGCCAATTCCTCCGGTTTCTCTCAATCAACAAATTTCGAAAACTTCGGATTAAGGAATACATGGTTATGTAATCTAAACTCTCATTCCAATCATTGAGACATTCTCAGAGGACGTTATATAGCCGTTATTCACAGACCGTTTCGCGTCAGAGCAATTCTCAAAGTAATTGAAACTTTTCATGACTTTCGTCACTAGGTGAAGATAAACTTGATCAAAGCGAAACGCTTTACCAACACATGATTTCGAGATATAGATAGGTGAGATATACTCGGCTCGAAATATCAAATGTGTATGATCCAGTCAATATAGCATACGACTTTTGTCTCATAAGAAGTAGGAGATAGAAGAAATAGACTTTTGAGTGATAGATAAGTTCAAGTCTCCACATACCTTTTTGTTGATGAAGTTCCACGGTTCCTTGAGTAGATCTTCGTCTTCGTATGATGAATCGCCATGAAGTCCTTGAGATCAACTACACTTTTCTATCCTAGTTCGAGACTTAGCTATGTAGGCTAGAAATCAAGACTTATAGTTTTGATCACTAACATTGACAAACATGCTTGAGATATCAACGCATGCGAGGTCGACTTAGCTATGCTCTAACAACAAAGACTCAACTTTTCTTTCTTTCTTCTATGCCTTTTTCTCTTTTCGGAGTTAGTTGCCCTTCTGCCACTGTCGATATTTTTTGTTTCAAAAACACAATTAAGAAAAGTCTTATCACGGAATTTTTCTTGATTGTCGACAATGCCTTGTACTCCAACAATATGAGAGACAGGTTTATTAACTTCTTTTGACATCCATGCAAGAATGTTGTGAAGTTTTTCATTCCTTAAATGAAAATGACATCTTCGCTCAGAATGTCCTTTATTTCCGCAGTAATAGCAGTTAAAGGAATTGTTCTTAACCGTTCTCGTGTGAGTAGATTTAGACGGGGCAAAAACCTTGTTTCTAGAAACATTACATGCTGCAAAGGGTTTCTCACATGAATTATTATCATTAGCTTTAACAAAATTGATCTTACTTGTTTTTGGAGCGTCTATTCCTTTATAGCCCAGACCACGTGTATCACGATGTTCTTTACATGCTCCAATCATAGAGGATAATTTTGTGGAGCTAGAATTGAATCTACTCAGATTCTCTTCCAGTGTTTTCACTTTATCAAGTGCAGCAGCAAGGTCAGTCTCCAAGGATTTTTCTTTGGCGAGTAGACCGAGTTCTTTGTTATTAAAACATTTTTGTTGAGAGTCATATCTTGCTTCGAATTCCGCAAGTTTTTCTTTCAACACAAAGAGATTTCACAGAAGATTGTCACATTCGGAACTTTTCGAGCGTACATCTTCATCACGATCTTTAATAATAGATTGTAAGATTTTATATCCACAGTCATATCCCTTAAAGAGTTTTCTCAATTTTCCGTTTTCTTGACAAAGAGGAGCCATGTATTTTTTCAAGCAAGTTGTTGACTTTTTTGCTTTCAAGTCACAATCAAACAACTTGATATACTGAGAGACTTCCTCATCAAGGATTTGTCCTTCTTCAGAATCACTGTCATCTGAAAGATCATCCAACTGATCATCAAGAGATTTTTCCCAGTTGAATGCAGATTCAGACAACGGACTGGAGGCAACGTCCCTTTTAGGAGTTTCACGACTTTGAAGCTCACGAGGATGACTCTGAACTGATGTTGCGTTATGAGATATATTCTGATTATCCATAGAGTCAGATCGCTACAAACACAGACTTGTAAGGTCTTAAACGTGTTTGCCAGCTCTGATACCAAATGAAAAAGTGGGGGTACAACAACCACACCCAATATTTCACTTAGAAATCTGTATGGACAAACTCCAATATACTTTCAAGAGAATCAATAAGACTCAATCTTAATAAAGTATATCAAAGAGTTGTATCTCTCTTTCTCGATTCGATTCTTACTCAAGCAAATAAAAATTTGTGAGTCTAACTGAATACAAGAGAAATCACTTGAACGATACCAAAGACCAATGTTCAAGGATCAATCAATTTCAATCAACAACCAAAGGTCGGATTTCCAATTGATTGATTCAAACGCACAACCTGTGATATTTCAATTATATAACAAAATATAATGCGGAATAGAAATAACACAGACACTAGAATTTTGTTAACGAGGAAACCGCAAATGCAGAAAAACCCCGGGACCTAGTCCAGATTGAACACCACACTGTATTAAGCCTCTACAGACACTAGCCTACTACAAACTAACTTCGGTCTGGACTGTAGTTGAACCCCAATCAATCTCACACTGATTCAAGGTACAATTGCACTCCTTACGTCTCTGATCCCAGCAGGATACTACGCACTAGATTCCCTTAGCTGATCTCACCCACAACTAACAGTTGCTACGACCCAAAGTCGAAGACTTTAATAAACAAATCTGTATCACACAGAAAAGTCTATAGAATAGATAAATCTGTCTCCCACAGATAAACCTACAAGTTTTGTTCCGTCTTTTGATAAATCAAGGTGAACATGAACCAATTGATAACCCGGACTTAAATTCCCGAAGAACAGCCTGGTATTATCAATCACCTCACAATAATCTTAATCGACGCGGCGAAAGAAGATATTATGGAATCACAAAAAATGAGACGAAGATGTTTGTGACTACTTTTCTATCTTGCCTATCGGAGATATAAATCTCAAGCCAATCGTTACGATTGTATTCAAAACGATAGAATCAGCAAGATCAGATCACACGACTACGAGAAAGTAGTATCGGTCTGGCTTCACAATCCCAATGAAGTCTTTAAGTCGTTAACCTGGTTTAAGAAGAAAACCTAAGGTTAAAAGAGAAGCGACTCTAGCTAATACAACTAGTATCACACAAAAGGTGTGGGGATTAGGTTTCCCAGTTGCTAGAGTTCTCCCTTATATAGTCTTTCAAATCAGGGTTTGCAATCAATGTTACCTTGGTAACAAAGCATTCAATATTCACCGTTAGATGAAAACCTGATTAGATTCAAGCTAATATCTTTCAACCGTTAGATCGAAAACTTAGATTGTTACACACAAATGAAATGTACTATTTTGGGTTTATGTAACCGTACCCAAACATGAACATTTGTTGGTTCAACAATAGTTAACCAAATGGTTAGCCATATGAGCACTTTCATATCAACCGTATTCTTCTTCACCATAACTATTTCAAATGACTCAAATGAACTAGTTAGAGAGTTGTTCAATTGCAAGGAAATATTATGTAACTACACAAGATACAATCGAAGCAAAAACGATTTGATTCACTCGAATCGGTTCATGAACTATATAGCCACGGTTTGCATTTAGCATTCCTTAGTTAATATGAATAAGTTCACAAACAATCGTTTTTAGATATAACCAACTCAAGTTCGCGGACTTAAGTTCCCGGAAGGAGTTCACACACTCCAGCAGATATTCTCGGGTCGAGAACTTCCACCAGTTCGAGGACTTAGCTCACGCCACTATTTCGGTTCTCTTGATCAACAAAGTTCGCAAACTTCGGTTCAAGGAAAAGGGACTTATACATATATGTGTGACCACACAATGCTTATATCCATCATTGGTTATATAATCTAAACTCTCGTTTCAATCATTGAAACATTCTCAGAGGACGTTATATAGTTGTTATTTACAAACCATTTTTCGTCAGAGCAATTTTCAAAGTGATTGAAACATAACATGACTTTCGTCACTAGGTAAAGATGAACTTGTCCAAAGCAAAAGCTTACCAACACATATCTCGAGAAATAGATAGGCGAGATAAACTTGGCTCGAAATAGCAAATGTGTATAATCAAAGTCTATATAGCAAAATGACTTTTGTCTCAGAATAGGAGATAGAGTAGATAGACTTTTGAGTGACAGATAAGTTCAAGTATCCACATACCTTTTAGTCGACGAAGATCCACCAGTTCTTTGAGTAGTTCTTCGTCTTATATGATAATTGCCATGGAGTTCTTGAGCTCAACGACACTTTCTATCCTAGTTCAAGACTTAGATATAGTAGACTAGAAATCAAGAATTATAGTTTTGATCACTAACATTGGCAAACATGCTTGAGATAGCAACGCATGCGAGTTCGACCGAGCAATGCTCTAACACTTCCCTTTGGCATGTAACGGGAAAATTTGCAGTTAGGGAAAAATGCTGATAGCCAAACTGCTGCCTCTCGTTGCATATGGGCATTGGTTAATCAATCAATTTCTGATTAAAAAAAACCTACAATATTTCGATCTAGCTGAATCAATGCACTAAAACGTCTTATGGTTGATTTTCCATGTGCAACTTGAGTATCCCTAGGTTTTCAGTGGTTTCAAGGAGGAAGAAGATGTGTGAAAGAGATGGCGATATTTCGTGTGATAACCTAGCTTCGAACAAGTCGGTAGCTTGGCTAGAGTTAGATGGGGTTAGTTTTAGGTGTTATTTAGGGGCCAAGGCATAATTTATGGCGTTAAAAATTACGGATAATCTCAACCGCTCTTTGACCTAGATACATATACACCACATTTCCTTGGAAAATTGATTTGTCAAAAAGTTGAATTTTTACAACCTAGATCTACTGACCAGATAAACGGTTTGGCTGATAACTTGTCAGACGAACCTATGTTTTATGAAAATATACATAGGTTCGGCTGACAAGTTATCAACCGAACTTCACTCTATAATTGACGAATTTAGGTTCGGCTGATTCGAATAAAAAAATTGAACAACCGAACTACATGTGTTTTTTAACAAAGTGAAGTTCGACTATCATTTTCATATTTAATTATCAGCCGAACTATTCTATTGAAACATTAAAAAAAGAACAAAAAGAACAAAAAAAAAGAACAAAAATCTGGGTTCCAATATGCGGATCTGAAGAAAAATCTCTTTGTACAACGCTTCACACGACTCGTTTTAATCAATGATCAAAGTTTTGTGAATCAACAATTGATCACCGACGAAAAATAAAATCAAAACTGTTTGACTAATGATTAAATTAGGTTAGATTTTTTATTTTGAATTTTGGTTAGCTTAGGTTTATGTTTTAAATTTAGGTGAAGGGTATTTAAGTAATTCAAAATAATTAAAGGTAATTTAGTAATCTAACCACTGCTATGGCACCCTTTATAAACCCACCCTAGATAGGAAACTGATTTTGTATGCCTCAAAATATTTGAGTATGCCTCAAAACAGGTTTCAAAATCAATGCTATAGTGGACGGAAAACTACACCGACATGCCGTGAATCAAATTTATTATATCATGAGTACCGGCTTGAATTTGGATTATATTATAGGAGGCGCAGACAGAAAAGCCCATATAATAATTAAAAATTGGACCATGTTTCAAAGCATATACAAATATTTTGAGGCGTATTCAATAAGGACAAAATAGAGTCATTGAGTAGTAAAGCTTTTTCCAATATATTTAATAATGACATTAATGCGCTTATTATTTATATTTATTTTTTATTTTATTTTTTTAAACGAGTTTAAATTTTTTTCTCAATTTACAAAACCTAGACCTAGGTTCGGCTGTAACTTGTCATCCGAACCTACGTTTTTTTTTTTAAATAAACCGAGGTTCGACCGAACTTCACTCTTTAACTGTCGAACCTAAGTTCGACTGACTCGAGAGAAAAACAGGATATCCGAACTTAGCATTGTTCTTCATCAAGTGAAGTTCGGCTAAACACTTGCTTAATTATCAACCGAACTTTTCATCAGTACTTTCAGAAAATGAAGAATAATGCATAGTACGGCTGATAATTCGTTTCAATTGTAAGACGAACTTCACTTTGTAACTGCCATAAAACCCTAGTTTTTTCAAATTTAAACCTAATCTATCAATCAAACACAAGAAAATAAGATATCGTTTTGTGGATACTTTTTAATGTACATTCACCTGTAGTGAGGATTTGTATTTTGCTCTCTAACTTTGAAAAGGCGAGGGTACCCAAATATACCTCAAGCTAAAACTTTTCCTACCTATAAGTCCTTTCTCCGAAAGTGATTGTCTATGGACTGAGACGAGACAATACAACTAATCGGTTCACACTTCGTGTGATCGTCTATGGATACGAGATCGAGACAATACAACAACGAAGTATGTTTACTTGACACAAAGGTTCGGACTTAACCAAACACAATAGGATTGCTTATCAAGTAAATAGGAATTAACGTTTGTGTAATTTACTTTAATTATAATAGAACAATTATAATGCGGAAAATAAAAGTAAATGACACATCAAGATTTTATTAACGAGAAAATCGCAAATGCAGAAAAACCCCGGGACTAGTCCAGAATTGAATACTCTCAGGATTAAGCCGCTACACAAAATTACACCTAACTTCGTATAGTTGAGACCAAGTAACTAACCTTATAGTTCACTTAGTTCCGTCTGTATTCCCACGCCTCCGACCAATGAATAAGTCACGCACTTGGAACAATACCTTTGGTTCGTATTCCAAACAGTAAAGGAACAAGAAATCTGTTTGGTATCAACTCTATTCAACCAAGTGATATGAGTCGGACAAAGTCTCTTCCGTTTATCTTAACATAAACTCCTTCTTCGGGTCTAGATCTATCTTATGTTTAATCATCCTAAGGTAATCGTTTAAGATTAAGCCAACAACACCTTTAATCCGAAGAACCATGTTGATGCTGATCTACTCAATTAATCAATCTAATCTACTACAAGGATAAATCGATTATTAATTGGATCCTCTTTTACCGAAACAAGTATTGTGCACACCAAAGATTATAAAACCCAAGTCAAATCTTCAATATCTTCTTTGTCTTCAAATCTTCTTAAATCTTCAATAAAAACCTGCACACAATCACTTGAATCTCTTGTGATCAATCACGCACAAAACGGAGTCTGTTAATAATAGATTATCACAAGATCGTCTTTAGAACTAACAACAGTCTAAAGATCCTTGTCGAAAGTCTGAACTAGTTTGAGTGAATCTTATATCAGAAGAGAATATTCTCAAGAATAAACAAACTAGGTGCAATCAAATTTCAACCACCGTTAGTCAATCAAATCAATCGAAAACAAAGATAAACCACAATTATCTAGTTTCCCACCAATGGGACGCGCTAGAGATTCTCAATCCCAAAGAAGACTTTAAAAAGAGCGACCGTAAGAGATTTCACCTAATTAGATTACTCTCCTCTCCGATAGGCGGCTACACCAGTAACAAAGACAAAAGAGGAAGTCTGTTGTTACGAAGGATTAGTTTGCTAGAAAGACAAACTTCGTGTATTTATAGACAAGGAAGTTTGAACACCAAGGAATTTCCAAAACCGAAAATATTCTCAAGATATTCATAAATGCACAGATTCAGTTTTCATAATTCCTGGAAATGCTCTGTCCAAAATTAACAATCGAAATCTCTTGGAAAATATAATTAGTAAATGCACATTACCAACTCTGTAATTTCCATACAAATGAAATTAATAACCTTAATTAAAAGATTCTTAACTTATTTGTGTTTCGATCCTGGGATTCTCTTCCCTTAGCCGTTAAGGAATATCTTTGAACAATTATAGAAATAAACATTCTCAGCACGTGTTCAAAGTTTTTCGACATCTTAACTTTGTAAGTTCTCTTTCACCCTTACAACCTTGAAACCGATTTGCCACACTTCCAAAAAAGTTTAGAATTGGTTCATCTGACTTTCAAGAACTATGTGATTGATCAAACCAACATTCAATCACAATCATGGGTTTACGGTTCTACCAAAACAAGTTTCGGTTCTACCTCCATGTGAGTACTACGCATAGTCACACTAGCTTCCCAAAAGATTCGGTTGACTAGGTACTAGGATCGGTTCCCCACATATATATAGTCTCTAACTTATATGTGTTGCACATGTTCACAGGATCGGTTCCCCTTTCTGATGTAAACCTTGCTGCACCCCATACAAGGATCGGTTCCCCTTGATGTATTGCACCCCTTACAAGGATCGGTTCCCCCTTTCCCATACTAGAATCAGTTCCCCTTTCCCTTACAAGGATCGGTTCCCTTTCCCTTACAAGGATCAGTTCCCTTTCCCCAAGGCAGACATAATCCGATCATACCAAGGTGATTACTTAAGATTGGTTTTACTAATAAAAGTTATACCAATACAAAAGTCAGGCCTTTGTGAATAGTTCTACCAAAAACATAACAAGTTGTGAGCGGTTCTACTTTATCACACATATTGGTTGTTCATAAGATATGCAATGAATAACAAAACCAATAACACCTGGCAATTTCCTTTTCGGTTCACAAAACAAGTTTATGAACTTACTTCCTTAGAACACATGTAAACATTGTTCCCTAGGATGAAATCCTCACCTCATACCCATACATAATCACAATAGCATTCAAATAATTATGGCGATGTCTTATCTACAAAGTTTAATGGTTAAGCAATAAACCTCGTATTGTATTCCTTAATACTATATCTATCTAGAGTTCAAATATGCTTCGCAGTTATGTTTTCAATATGCACGACTTGAAAGATACGTTAGGGAATGAAACAGTTCAAGTCAAATATCACTAACCTCAAGTGGAAGGATGATTGATGTCGTTGTATCTCCTTGCTTCTTCACATTTTCAAATCTTCGCAATACTTGTAATGTCTCATATCCTAATACTTTCAAGCTAACCTATACGAAGTTTAACTCTAGTACATAATCAAGCGACTCTTAACATGAGTTTTGATTCACTAAAATATGACAACCAAACTTGACATACCAACGCTTGGTGGGGTTCAACCGAGCCATGCTCTAACAATCTCCCCCTTTGTCAATTTTAGTGACAAAACTCTTACATCATATGGATAAACAAATTACAATAATTCATTACAATCCGCTTGATTCCCGATTCAACAGCACAGTGAAACTGCTTACATTCAATCCTTTAAAATGTCGTTGTTGACATTATAATAACAAAGAAAATACTCCCCCTAAGGAAGATAGGTAGATATTCAATCCTCACGTCTTTGTTATATCAATCTATATGACATGTTACTCCCCCTTAGTCTGTGCTTTCACTCTTTCGTTAGATAAAACATTCAAGTACCAATGTTCTTTTCCTTAGTGATACCAATTAATATAAAATCAATGTCAGTATCACTTGTTTACTCCATATATTTCTCCCCCTTTTTGTCACAAAAATGACAAAGAAACGAAAAAATAAAGGACAACACGAAAAGAATCTTACAAAATTCAGAATAGACTTGCAAACCTGTAGAGTTAGGCACGAGGGTTCCACACATCATGTTCTGATAACCAATATCAAAACCGAAACTCCAAGTAGTCTTATTTTGATATGTTACCAAGGAAACAATTGCTCGAAACAATTTTTCCCATTTAGTTTAGCAAACCAAAAACGACTAATCACATTAGTTCCTTTGCTAAACCGATTGTTCAAAAATAATCGCTTAATTCGATAAGACCAAAATAAAGAATAAACTCCATTTTTCTCATCAGATTCTAATTATCCATAAATTTAGACCTTTCAATTTTAAACAAACCAAATATTATGTTAGTAACTAGCATTTTTTTGTTTAGGCATTCGATTAGACTTGAATAACCGAAACCTCACTTTGATAAGACAAACTAAGATTAGAATTAACTTAGTTTCTTATCCGGAATCGAATTGGACTAAACAACTCATCCCGTACACATATTATTTCGTTAAGCCATAAATAATTCATACAAACCAAAATAAATTAACTTGCATAATTATTCACCTCAACCGGAAGCAATTGAAACAATAATAGACATTATAAGCACCACAATTGCACCGTAATTTTGTAAGCCTAAACAATTGATACCATACAAAAGCAAGATAACAATAGTTTTTATTAACCGGAACCAATTGAATCACACACACACATCAATTGTACCGAAATTTTGTAAGCCTAAACGATTGATATTGCACAATAAAGCAAGATAACAATAGTTTTTCTTAACATGAACCAATTGAAACACACATCCACACACACATCATGGAATAAATATCAATTGAACCTAAATCTCGTTAGGAAAAAACAACAATATATATAATATAAACTCAGGATTTTCTTAAATAGGAAAACAATTAACTAACAAGATTGTTACCTCCAATTTCGCATCCACTTCTCCAATATGATTGCATCTTCGTCCAGGGAGAATTGATATCGAAATATCACCACGTTGTCATCCTTATGCGTGAACAAAAGAATAACAACATACCTCAACCTTTACCAGAGAAAGGTTGAAAACCGGTTTTAACAATTGCAAACAAAAGTTGAAAACCGTCGAAACACATATGCTTTTATGCTAATCCAAAACCGATTCAACATATTGTGACTTTTCACATATTGTTTCTATTAGAACCCCTCATAATCCTTTGATAAAGCCTACCTACTAGGGATAGAACTTAATCCCGCTAAATCAAAAAGTCACCCAAACCATGAGGGTTCACAATCTATGAGATCGAATATTAAGGTAATAAAACCGAAATCAAACATCTCATAAACATACATAGCAATAAGGTAAAAGCAATTAAGCACAGGCTATGTAAACCGAAAACTATCACAAGAAAAATTACTAATCAAATAATTTTATTCATAATAGTTTTATTCATAATAGACCAATACAATCAATGAAAGAAATCAAAAATTGATGTCTATTAAATTAGATTAAGTATTACATCAAATAACTTAATCTTTAGTGGTGCTCTTGTTGTTCACTGAGGTCTCTTCAGTGTTCAAACTCTTAAAGAATGTCTCCAGGGACTTGTCCGCAACCACTTCTTGTTTCTCAAGTCTCTCAACTTGAATCTTCATACCAGCTATATCAGCTTTTGTTTCATCAATCTTGTCTTTGAGCCAATCTTGATTTCGAACAGTTATAATGAGATTGGATCTCAATTCTTCAAAACCTTGGATATATTCAATCATACTATCAGAACGAATCCACTTGGTTTTGGTTGGATCTTGAAGGTTGTAAGCCAACAGACATGACTCATCTTGTGATCCAGCAGAATTATCAGAGTGATAATCAGACATAATGCCTTTCTTCTTTCTCTGAAGAATTTTCTTCGAATACGATCTGAAGATTATCCCAAGATTCTTTCGAAGTTTAAAATGTTGACACATGATGTTGTAGGTCGCGACTTACAACATGAATAATAGCATTCAAACCATCTGAATTCTGCTTTGCCAATGTCATTTCTTCGCTGGAAAATTCCGCTAAGCGTTTAAACTCAGTTTCTGAATTTTCTCTCTTTGGAAGCGTATAACCATCGACGACTAATAACCAAGTATTAAAGTCTCGTGATTGAAGAAAAGATCTCATAGCAGATTTCCACCATAGATAGTTTGTTCCGTAAAATCTTGGCGGCATGTTAATTGAAGTCGATTCATGAGAACTCGAGTTCATTCTTATAGGTTGGATCGCATCAAACACAGATTGTTAGATCTTTTCGTGTTTTCCTGCTCTGATACCAATTGAAAAGGCGAGGGTACCCAAATATACCTCAAGCTAAAACTTTTCCTACCTATAAGTCCTTTCTCCGAAAGTGATTATCTATGGACTGAGTCGAGACAATACAACTAATCGGTTCACACTTCGTGTGATCGTCTATGGATACGAGATCGAGACAATACAACAACGAAGTATGTTTACTTGATACAAAGGTTCGGACTTGACCAAACACAATAGGATTGCTTATCAAGTAAATAGGAATTAACATTTGTGTAATTTACTTTAATTATATTTCTTTTTTAAAACAATTATAATGCGGAAAATAAAAGTAAATGACACATCAAGATTTTGTTAACGAGGAAACTGCAAATGCAGAAAAATCCCGGGACCTAGTCCAGAATTGAATACTCTCAGGATTAAGCCGCTACAAAAAATTACACCTAACTTCGTATAGTTGAGACCAAGTAACTAACCCTATAGTTCACTTAGTTCCGTCTGTATTCCCACGCCTCCGACCTATGAATAAGTCACGTACTTGGAACAATCCCTTTGGTTCGTATTCCAAACAGTAAAGGAACAAGAAATCTGTTTGGTATCAACTCTACTCAACCAAGTGATATGAGTCGGACAAAGGCTCTTCCGTTTATCTTAACATAAACTCCTTCGTCGGGTATAGATCTATCTTATGTTTAATCACCCTAAGGTAATCGTTTAAGATTAAGCCAACAACACCTTTAATCTGAAGAACCGTGTTGATGCCGATCTACTCAATTAATCAATCAAATCTACCACAAGGATAAACCGATTATTAATTGGATCATCTTTTACCGAAACAAGTATTGTGTACACCAAAGATATAAAACCCAAGTCAGATCTTCAATATCTTCTTTGTCTTCAAATTTTCTTAAATCTTCAATAAAAACCTGCACACAATCACTTGAATCTCTTGTGATCAATCACGCACAGAACGGAGTCTATTAACAATGGATTATCACAAGATCGTCTTTAGAATTAACAACATTCTAAAGATCCCTGTCGAAACTTTGAACTAGTTTGAGTGAATCTTATATCAGAAGAGAAGATTCTCAAGAATAAACAAACTAGGTGCAATCAAATTTCAACCACCGTTAGTCAATCAAATCAATCGAAAACAAAGATAAACCGCAATTATCTAGTTTCCTACCAACGGGTCGCGCTAGAGCTTCTCAATCCCAAAGAAGACTTTAAAACGAGCGGCCGTAAGAGATTTCACCTAATTAGATTACTCTCCTCTCCGGTAGGCGGCTACACCAGTAACAAAGACAAAAGAGGAAGTCTGTTGTTACGAAGGATTAGTTTGCTAGATGGAAAACTTCTTGTATTTATGGACAAGGAAGTTTGGACACCAAGGAATTTCCAAAACCTAAAATATTCTCAAGATATTCATAAATGCACATATTCGGTTTTCATAATTCCTGGAAATGCTCTGTCCAAAAATAACAATCGAAATCTCTTGGAAAATATAATTAGTAAATGCACATTACCAATTCTGTAATTTCCATACAAATGAAATTAATAACCTTAATTAAAATATTCTTAACTTATTTGTGTTTCGATCCTGGGATTCTCTTTCCTTAGCCATTAAGGAATATCTTTGAACAATTATAGAAATAAACATTCTCAGCACGTGTTCAAAGTTTGTCGACATCTTAACTTTGTAAGTTCTCTTTCACACTTACAACCTTGAAACCGATTTGCCACACTTCCAAACAAGTTTAGAATTGGTTCATCTGACTTTCAAGAACTATGTGATTGATCAAACCAACATTCAATCACAATCATGGGTTTACGGTTCTACCAAAACAAGTTTCGGTTCTACCTCCATGTGAGTACTACGCATAGTCACACTAGCTTCCCAAAAGATTTGGTTGACTAGGTACTAAGATCGGTTCCCCACCTATATATGGTATCTAACTTATATGTGTTGCACATGTTCACATGATCAGTTCCCTTTTCTGCTGTAAACCTTGTTGCAACCCATACAAGGATCGGTTCCTCTTGATGTACTGCACCCCTTACAAAGATCGGTTCCCCTTGATGTGCTGAACCCTTTACAAGGATCGGTTCCCCTTTACCATAATAGGATCGGTTCCCCTTTCCCTTACAAGGATCGGTTCCCTTTCCCTTACAAGGATCGGTTCCCTTTCCCCAAGGCAGACATAATCCGATCATACCAAGGTGATTACTTAAGATTGGTTTTGCTAATAAAAGTTATACCAATACAAAAGTCAGGCCTTTGTGAATAGTTCTACCAAAAACACAAGAAGTTGTGAGCGGTTCTACTTTATCACACATATTGGTTGTTCATAAGATATACGATGAATAACAAAACCAATAACACCTGGCAATTTCCTTTTCGGTTCACAAAAAAAGTTTATGAACTTACTTCCTTAGAACACATGTAAACATTGTTCCCTAGGATGAAATCCTCACCTCATACCCATACATAATCACGATAGCATTCAAATGATTATGGCGATGTCTTATCTACAAAGTTTAATGGTTAAGCAATAAACCTCGTATTGTATTCCTTAATACTATGTCTATCTAGAGTTCAAATATGCTTCGCAATTATGTTTTCAATATGCACGACTTGAAAGATACGTTAGGGAATAAAACAGTTCAAGTCAAATATCACTAACCTCAAGTGGAAGGATGATTGATGTTGTTGTAGCTCCTTGCTTCTTCACATCTTCGAGTCTTCGCAATACTTGTAATGTCTCATATCCTAATACTTTCAAGCTAACCTATACGAAGTTTAACTCTAGTACATAATCAAGCGACTCTTAACATAAGTTTTGATTCACTAAAATATAACAACCAAACTTGACATACCAACGCTTGGTGGGTTCAACCAAGCCATGCTCTAACAAACTTCATTTAGTTTGATTTTTACTTCAACTTCTTCTTTTTCACTCATTAAATTGCATATTAGAAAAAAGATTGGAGCCTCTATATTTAGTCTAAGATGATGAAAATTGTACTCGGGTTAGCGTCGGTTAGAAGGCCCACAAGCATTTAAGTATATTTAATTTTTTTTAGTAATATTGCTTCTCTTCCACTCTACATTTCTATACGAAACTAGTATTTTTTTAATTCCCAAATATCATTTAACTTCGACTCGATTTTCAACAACTTATTTTCAAAGCGGAACAAAATGACACTCTACATCTCGGATAATACTCACTTTTGTTATGCATGTAAAACAAAATAAAAATGACATACTGCGGGGAGAAAAAGAAGAATTAGTTTTGTGGGAATATTATAACCAAAGCAGTACATGAATTGTGAATTAATATGAGAATAACAATGTCAAAGGATTCTTCCTCTGTATATTATTGGTTTAAAAACCATTTCCAATAGTATTTGAATATGTATCCAGTTGTTATTTTCTCTTTAGATTAGTTATTTTACAGAAACTAAACAAACAGATAAATGAAGTATGTTTCTTAATTTTATTTTATTTTGAAATCGTCAAAATTTACATTAATCTGGATAAAAATACTTATTAAATATGATATTCTTCTTAATCAACACAAACTTTAGCATTTCAACATACTTGAAGAGATTTTTTTCTTCAGAGTTTTTAAAATCATAGTAGACATTAGTATATATGAGTGACGAAACTAGGAATTCAAATTGGATGAGGCTAAAGAAAAAACTACAGTGAACAATCTCAGTGAATGGCTATTTTTTGTTAAATACTTATCATAGAAAAGTGAACCTGAGATTATGAACTACACCTTGTTCTCAGGTGAATATGAAATCAATGTCATTCTGAGCTTCTAAGAAGTAACCTTCACACCTTTCTCCTATGTAATCCTATGTGTAAGGATGTTGTTCACTTGGTTAGAAGCCAACGTAGTCTCTTTCTATTGCGTTTTTATTAAGCATCCAATAGGTTTTTTTGAAATTAAGAAACTCATACTTATTAGTGAGCCTAGAGAATAAACAAAGAGAAATATGGGTATGCAAAAAATCGATCACCAGAAGAATTGTTATAATAATATGAGACGCCTGCAACATTCGCAAGGACTTGTTCATCATCATTGATGCCGAGGTAATTTGAAAATGATTTGTATTTTACTAATTTTTTGAATACGCATAACTTATTAATCACGAGATAGCATTATGCATAAAAAAAAGGTTTATATATGTGTGTAATAGACGATGACGAAACAAATGTACAACACAATATTTTAACCAAGAAAATATCAACTATTATTATTTAAATCCATATCTACTACAACTTTTGTTGTACCCTGCGATCCTTCTGAGAAATAAACTCGTCTACTATCGTAGCTACACTGACTTTTCGTACAAAAAGGCTTTTTCTGTGGACCATTATACAATCTCTAAGAAATTACTCTTCAGTTTTGCTGCGAAGGATGGTTAACAAATGACATTGTTGAAGAATATCGTTTTGCAGTTGCCGCAGAAATTAAAAGACTTAATATAAGACGAATCAACCTGTCAACTATAAGATAAATTTCTCCTTTGTTTGTTTTCATTAATTGTCAGCATATCTGGAAAACATTATAAGTTCTTAAATTCTGGATGATTACCTATGATGTTGTGATTCAATTCTCAAAGTATGTTGTCTTATGGACTGAAGCTAAGACGATATAACTTTTCAGCAAGTCTATAAAGATTCTCAACATTAAATGACTTACAAAGATTATCGAGGATCCAAACATGAGCTGCAAAAAATTAATTTTATATCCTCGGGAAACCTTCTATCCTGTTCCATCTACTAAAAATCAATTGTAACATTAAAAATATCAATGTGATGTTCTAATGTTGTTGGCAAGAACCACTTGTACATACAATAAATAAGCATCCATATCAGGGACATGTTTGACGCAAAATAGGTACGCCTAATGAATAAAATGTTCTCAATCTTCAAAGTAATTTTTTTGTGGTTGAAACTAGAGCATGTCATAGATAATGTCTTGTGTTTTTCGTGAAGGCCTTAACATAGTATTCTCGTTGTCTCAAATATCAAATGCAAAATAAAAACAAGCTAAAACTTCCTAATTTTTTCTAAAATACTTTGTGGTACTCTAACAAAAGATGACACGTTTTAGATCATAGTTACTAACATTTTCAATCGTTGCATAAGTTGCATCAAACTTATTAATCAATCTGCATACATAATTATAGAACTCCAACGAGTTTTAGTAGCTCGTGGCAACATAATTATTTTATTAGTCCATTTGTATGCCTCAGGTAACAAAATTATTTAATTATAATACTTTGTTGACCATATAGTCTATAGGAGAACTGTGAACATCTTGTAATAAAAATATGCCACACTGGTGGAAGAAGAATTGTGAGGATAATTAGTTAGAATACCATGGTGCAAGAAGAACTATGAACATCTTGTTATAAAAATATGCCATATGAAAATGTGTCTGCGTTTTTTTGATAGTAGTTTATACGCCATTGAGACTCTAACAAGGTTATTGATGATCGGTAAGGAACACACTTTTTTTTTTTAATCACCATCAAACCATAAGTATCTCATCCCACAAGAAACGTTTACATGATGGTTCTAAAGAGAAACAAGTACATCATAACATGAAACAAATACAAAGAAAGATATAAAACGTAAAT
The DNA here is from genome assembly GCF_003573695.1 of Papaver somniferum. Taxonomy (NCBI): domain Eukaryota; kingdom Viridiplantae; phylum Streptophyta; class Magnoliopsida; order Ranunculales; family Papaveraceae; genus Papaver; species Papaver somniferum. The sequence goes on from NC_039364.1 coordinate 124,093,889, forward strand.
AAATCGCAAAGAGAAAGAGCGATCTATCACGATAGCAGCCAAGTCTTGTACTATGAGATTGGAGATGAAATGGTATTCAAAATTATAAATCGACCATTTTGATAGATTTTCTTCTTGGAAAAAAGATGCTCCTATGACAGAGGAGTGATATGCCCAAAAATTCATCGTGTGCAGCGACTAACCCGAACCCTAAATTTATTTTTCTAATGAAGAAAAAATTGATCTTCGCCTGTGGGAAATCCCCGATGTACTTTTATCAAGAAAACCAAACACGAACAAATCCGTATAAAAAACACTATAAAAGTGTAAATAAAATCACCCAGATAACAAAGATAAAAATCGCTTTAATAGCGAAAAATTATTAAAAACAACAAAAATAGTCAGGATTTGGAATAAATGCCATGTTTGGGATTTTATCACTACTGCCCCTAAAAGGACTAGATCTGAGCAAAGGAAGAAGAAGAAGTTAATGGATTTTTCTCTAATTTTTGAGAGGGGAGAGAGAAAGAGGAAGAAGAAGATCAGTCAGATGCAGGTATTATGATATTCGGTCGGAAAAAAAATAGTCAGGATTTGGAATAAATGCCATGTTTGGGATTTTATCACTACTGCGATATGACGTGGACTAAAATGATTTTCTCTTATAATTACTCGAAAGCTATTACTCAAAAAATGTAAAACTAAGTTTGTACATTTTTTGGGGGATTGTATCACCAGTGAGCCACACCTGGTCCCATCATTGGATCTATGAAGGCATATTATTCGTGTCTTCTAGCAAAAATATATCAGTTGATCCTACATATGACTAATCAAAAATAAACAAACTTTTTTTTTTTTCTTTTTTTTTGTAACAAGACTTTATTAACAGAAACTAGTTGGGCCTCACAAATTGGGGAGCCCTCCCATAGTGTCACTGTAAAGATGGACACTTGACCCAGACTTCACAACACTTCTCTTTAGCAGCCTTCTTAGATAGATAGTCTGCCACATTGTTACCTTCTCTATATTATGGCGAAAAAAAAAAACTATGAAAAGCCCTAGCTAATAAATGGATGTCCTGGACCACAGACTCAAAAAAAACCAAGGAACATCCACCACCAGTCTGTTACAAACTAAGAAAAAATCAAACTCTTTCTCTTTATCATAAACATAAGAGCATCTCCAATGCTAGGGGTGAAGGTCTTAAAAAGACAAGACACCTAGGATTTAGCACTTTTCTAACCAAGAATTTATCTCCAATGCTAAGGTCAAGGTAAGGTAAAAGCATGACATGGATGCCATCTCATAAGAAAGGGTAAAGGAGAAAGTCATATCTTTACCTTCTCCATGACCCAAGGTCTTTTGACACATAATCAATTCTTTATTCCAAAATTAATTTGTCTCTAAGTTCTAGGGTAGTAATATCTTGGCATTGGAGATGAAATTTGAGGTAGAAAGTATAACTTTCATTTTTTTTAGCCACATAGTAATGACCCACAACAAAAAGGTATTAATAGGACCTCCACCTAGGATTACCTTCACCCCAAGCATTGGAGATGCTCTAACTAAGAACAAACATTCATTTATATTTTTAATCCTTCCATTGACAAGGCATTCACGGTTTAAAGCCACCTGTCAAATTTAACCGCTAACTAACAAGTATTAAAACAAAAACAAATAAATTACGTTCCTTCTTTTATTGACATTCAAGTCAAAGCAACAACCAATTCCCAAATTTTTCTCCAACCTCATGCAAAACGAAAAACAACTAATTTTATCAAATTTTAAATGTACATCAATCACAATGGAGCACCTGCCAGCTTTAGTAGTTAATTTTGAAGGAAAAAAAATGTTATGTTACATATGATAGACAACCACTTTTATAAAAATCATCTTACACTCATCAGCGTTAGGTTGCTATGGCATATAACTATGAAGACATATAACCCATATCATTGACACTCTAAGAAGGTTGTTGATGATTTTTAACAGCCGCACTCATCAGGATAATCGATTCAAAAAAGAAGAAGAATATAATTAGGATTTGGAGTAAAAACTATCCTTGAGCTTTTGTTTTTGTCACTCCTTGGCTATATATAGTTTTCACCTTAACTAAATTAATTTTCTCCCACACAAGCTCAAGGATAGTTTTTACTCCTTGGTCCTATGTGGCGTAATATTTTGTTTTTACCTTAACTAACTTAATTTTCTGCGCCACGGGTGAGCCACACCTGGTTCCATCATTGGACCCATAAAGGCATATTAATTGTGTTGTCTGGCAAGAAGATATTATTTGATCATATATACGACTAATCAAAAGCAAACTAACTCCTACTCTTTATTATCAACTCGACCAAGAAAAAGACTTTATTCTCAATTAAATTCTTTGCCCTTCCACTATTGACAAGGAATAACCTAATTATCTAAAGCCATGTGTCAAATCATTATCTGCTAGCAAAAAAACTTGTTCCAAATTTCTTTTTCTATTAAATTTTAGGTCAAGCAAAAAAATCAATTTCTGTATTTCTCTAACTTCATGCAAAACAATTGTTACTAATTCAATCAATTTTAAATTACTCCGATAATAACATGCCATATGCCAAGTTTTATCAACTGATTGTTTTATATATCAAAATTATTCTTACAAGAGCTTCTCCCATAGTTACTTTTGAAGGTAAGAAAATGTTATGCCACATAGGATGTGTACGTACTAATTTCAAAATCATTTCCGTCCCATCAATGTGAAGAAGACATGGCACATAGTGAAAACGTACTATATGCCATACCATTCAGACTCTAAGAAGGTTGTTGATGATTATTATGGACCACACTCATCATATTTGGATTCAAGTATTAGGATATCAAAATAAAATATAAATGTAATTAGGAAGTAGAATAAAAATTTTCTTTGGGCTTTTGTTTTTGTCACTATTGGGTTATAATGGGTTTCTACCTGGACTAAACTAAAATTTTCTTATAATTACTCTGGACTTGGTAACTTTGTACACGTTTGGGGGACAGCATCACCGGTGAGCCACACCCGGTTCCGTCTCTGGACTCATAAAAAGCATATTAATGGTGTTGTGTGGCAAGAAGATATTATTTGATCATACACATACGACTAGTCAAAAGAAAACAAACTCTTACTCTTTATTATCAACGTGACTAAGAAAAAGACTCTTTTTCCAACTAATCCTTCCAATATTGACAAGGAGCACCAATGGTCTAAAGCCACATATCAAATCATTAACTAGTGACAAAATAATTTGTTTCACATCTATTGACTTTCAAGTCAAACCAAAAATCAATTCCCACATTTAACCTCATGCAAAGCGAATAACAACTAATCTAATCAAATTTTATATCTAGACCAATCACAACGTGTTACCTGCCAAATTTTATCAATTAACCATTTTTTTTTTTTGAAAAAAATAAATAAATCAAATTACAGAGCTTTTGATTGGCAGCCGAGCAACAAGCTGAGCACCAACCCCTTTCTGAATAACAACACCCATCCAATGAAAAATAAAACTACCTAAACCACTATCAGCGTCATTGTTTACTATAAAATTCTTAAGACGCTTGAAAAAACAAATAAAATCCTCACTAAGTTTACCTAAAGTAGTAAAAGCTAAAACACCCAACCCATAACCATGAGAAACTCATTCAGACAAGTATTTAGTACGTTTGCGTGAAATTGCTCTCGCAATAGCCTGGCCTGGAACGAAGGCCCGAACCCCATCGCCAGTGAAGGGTGAGACACCAGTAACATCCATACACACATCTTGGCCATTTTCCCAATTAAGAATAAGGATATCTGCTGGGCGTAAGTCCTTGTTGTCATCCGAAAGAATACCCAGAGCCGCTTCTTTGCGTGCAGGAACACTTGCCTTGTAACAGATGTTTGTAGCTACATCTCGAACTAAGTCATGTGGAAACTTAATTCCAACATCCTTAGCACAATGAAGCGCATGATCACCGAAAATGTCCATATGTTTATTGCAGCAAAAGGATAACCCACCTTCCACGAACAAAGGAATACCAAGACGATAGCAAACTACAGCTCTGAACTGACGGGGACCAAGGCATTGGTCTAGCCCACTGATAGGAACCGCCAAAAGATAATCTTGAGCATGTTTGATCTGGTTGCACTGCCACAACATAGAATCTCTCGCAGATAATGTAAATTGGAAAGGGATTCGCTTCTTGACTGCGTCAAAATAAGTAATTAAATCCTAAAAAAGCCTTTCCAATGGTAAATTTTGAAGATCAAAAATGGTATGCCACATAGGATATGCACACAAACATTTTTGTAAGAAATTATCTCCAACCAACCAGTATGACGATGATGTGGCATATAACGGCGAAGACATCCCCTTTTGAGGTTTACCGAGATGTTTCCCATTACAGTCACACTTTTACTAATAAAACTAATTAAAGAATAAAGAAATTCTAAACAATTATAAATTAACCTATATGTAATGATGTGGAAAAAATTTAAATAGAAACTCCATTAATTAATACTCGATTATTTAATAAATTCTCTCAAGTAATATTTTTAGCGGGTCTCGAGTCGGGGACAACGTGCCAAATTAATATTTCGCTAAAATTATAAATTAATGCATTTTTGATTACCTATGTAGTGCCCATATGAAGTATAAATTAATAATCCACTATATTAAGAAGATGTATTGACAAATGAGTCGATTGTGTTCTGTGTTTTGTTAAAATCAATATCACATTGAACTAATTTTTCTTATCATTGTAAGAATTTCTAGTGTTGTTTCTCATAACCAGCAAAAATTATTTAATGTGATTGTCGTTTTAACAACCTCATTTTGTGAAGGGGGATCTATTATAAAACTTTCATCATCTTTTTCCCCATCTTTATCAGTTCCCATAACACTCTCGCTTATTTTTCATCAATCAACAATTGTGTAACTTCATTTTGTTTCAGATATTTAGGATATCTTGACATTCACTGAATTGTGATATCATCATCTATCTGTTCATCAGTACTATCTAAACCTATATTATTTGTTGATCAAAGTTAAGTTTATCGATAAGCGATTAATTAATATCTCGCTTAATTAATAAATTCTAGTATCGAGGATTTAATTAATATCTCGATTAGTTTTTCCCCAACGAGATTAGATAAGATTTAATTCTTTTTTTCTTTGATGGGTTAGTACAATGGTTAGTTATGACCCCTAAATATTACTGGCAATTACAAGGTTCAGGGTTCGAACCCTTACCTCCTCCAAAGGTGAGAGCATGAGAATTATCAAGCCACTTGAGGGTTCTCAGATAAGCTCTAATCAATTATCAAAAATAAATTATATTTTAAAGATGATAAATATTTAATTTATATTATTTTATTATCATATTTTTATGCTTGCTTAACCATTTTTGTGTAGAATTGTATATTATTACTTTTATTTTTTGTTATTCCGAAGCTTACCGATAAAAAAGAATAAGGAGCCATCCAAAAAAGGCAAAATAATCATTTTATGGGGAAGTACTTTTGGAAACCTAATGGAGTTAAGTGGCGACTCTTCTGCACTTTGTTATCTCTCATACAACAGTGCCTTGATATCTGCTAAGAATGCTACATGAAATAAAATACTGAATGAATCAGATAGCACACAACGCCATCCAACACAACTACAGGGAAGGAAACCAAGCAGAAGACGAACGAGCTAGTCACGCAACGGATGAAAGTCAATCAGGGAATCATGCAACAAAAATATGAGACTAAACAATCCCAACCTTTATTAATCAAATCGTTTTAAACGACTCAATGGATATTATATACCCTCATGTAATCTCCTTTTAGTTTCATTATTAAATACATGCTTCAAAAAAAAATGTCAAGTGGCGAATTGGTCCGCCTATTTTACACGCATTCAGGAATATAAGTTTGATAATGTAATCAAACCAGAGTTGTTGGCACCTCATCATACGTTAAGGGGCCTACAAGCTAAGAGTCAGACCAAATATATGGTATCTATTTCTACTTCCCTGCTCTTTCTTTTACTTGTCTCACATTCTATTATTCTTGGGTGTGATGTTTAACTTATAACTAAATTTTGGAGCCGATAAAAGTGGATTAACTTAGCATTTCCAAGAGAACAAAAATTATGTAATAATTATATCATAATTAAGATTCAAGTTACTAAGAATGATTTGATTCACAAGGTATCTATTCAAGACAAAAAGCAAAGTTTGTGATATTCTTTATGTTATATGTGAAATCGAATTGAAACCATGTCTTTTGATATATACTCAGTTTATCGTTTAAATAGTAGAAAGCTTAGGACAAATCGTGGAAGAAAAAGAAACAATATGTAATGGATCTGGTGTCATATTGTGCGATTTTCATCATAGTAACTTTAAGTGTTGAAAATACGAAGAAAAAAAAATAATCATAGTTGTCATCCCATAACACTACGATAAAAGAAGTAGTAAAACACTATAAAACACCAGATCTACCATGTTAAAATGGCTTAGGCAAGAGATGCAGTAGGATGGACAAATTTAGTCATGTGAGAACACCATTAGCTTGGAATTCATCACGTTACCAAAAAGCAGATCCGGAAAGGCCGTTCTTTGAAGTGTGCAAATAATGAAATTAAAAGCGTAGAAGAGTACACCGATAAAGACTACCCGCATAAATGCACAACGGAACTTACATACTGAATTTTCGAAAGCGGGTCACCAAACAAAGAACGACCATGCAAATAAACCCGCTGATGGTAAACAAGAAATCGAACAAGAAACCTAGTACAACAAAAGACAGAATCATTTACGCGGACGCCAGCTGAATAAAGCTTTGTCTTTGGGCTCTCAAAGTCCAAGGCCACAAAGCCAGTAAGATTTAATAAGCTTTTTCATAGTAACTTTTAAAATTCTTTTCAACCCATTACATTTTTTTAAATATATTATTATTAAATAAATAATAAATTTATTAATAATCACATACATAGAAATTAGGGATGACCCAGGTGGTGTTTGAGATTGGAGATGCATGGAGCATGTGATGATAGTGATGGTGGTGAAAAGGTAGTGGTAATTAGTGGTTTTGGTTGTTGGTTTCCATATGAAATGGCTCACATTTAGAGTTGGAGATATATCCTTTCTTAGTCGAGTGGGTTTCCATCTGAAATGTCTCAACGTTTTATGATATAATGGCTTAGATAAATGGATTAGTATTTATTTGTGTTATTCAAATATAAGAACATACGATGTAATATGTATTGTAGAGTCCATTCAGAGTTTTAATCTTTTTGGAACATTTTAGAATGTGACAAAATAAATAAGGATTCTGAGCTTATGGGACACAATTATTTATAGGAAGAATGAGTTGAGTGATGTAATTTTGTTTTATTCTACATAGTTCGATGTTTTGGTTTTGCGCGATCACTAAAATAAGGGAGATGTAGAAGGGAAATACCATTTCAAATGATCGATAATATGTTTTTGTCTTTGCAAACTATAAAACATATCAAATATCGTTGGTTTTGTTGTGAATGAGGGCACGAATAAACATTATTTAGGAGAATGTCAAAATATCAAACATACTGGAAAGGAATCATATATGAGTACATGATAAAAGATTTATGGACTGAAGAGTAAAAATATATATTGGTCTTGTCTTCATTTTTGTAATGATAAGGAGAGTAAACTCGATAATTAATAAATATTAAATTTCATATCCAGATAAAAATTATGCCCATGCCATTTCAGCACGGGTTAAGCGCTAGATAAATCTACGTCGTACTAAAGGCTATGTAAGTAGTGGCCAAAATTAATAAATGTCTTATTAATTGTCTAGGAAGAAGATAAATGTTTTATTAATTAGTATCCAATTAGTTTCTCATAATAAATTATTAATTAATTTTTCATCATAAATGTCTCCTTAATTGATCTAATAAATACTTATTTTTATTAGTAAATAATAATTTTATTAAAAATTTTATTAATAAATATTAATGGTGGTATTGGATGAAGTAGTGGGTGGTAGAGATATTAAAGACACAAAAATATTATGGTGGGTGTTGGTCTTTCCCTGGTGGTGGAAGAAATAGTGTCGATGGTTGTTTTTAATGGTGGTGGATGTTGTTGAATAATAGTGAACAATAATATTTTTGTGTCTTTACAAACACACACCATTATATTGTTAAAGATACAATTAGCTATTTTTTCGCACGATTGGTAAGGAAAAAAACCAAATATTTCGTGGATGATACCAGATCTTATAAGGCAATATCATCATATACCGCTGGATCACCCAAATAATACCCAATCAGAAAAATCATGACTTTTAGTGTTAAATAAAATTGATTACAATATAAAAGAAAATTTAATAAAAACAAACCAATGGAATAAAAAAAATAGTGGAATAAATTAATTAACGACTTAAGTTTGTTCAATATAAATTTTTCTCATGACGTCTGTGATTAAAAATTAAAAAGCACGTCCAGTGGTTGGGGGTGGAAGCAACGGTGATGTGGGGGAAAGAAGTGGTATCAAGTGATATTTTGGATGTGGTGGGTGTTGGTGAAAGTAATATATTTTGTTAATAATGTTTCGCCACAAATTGGTTAACCTTATTGATCGTCTTAATGATAACAGAAACTCGGTAAAAATATATGACAATTAAAGCAATAACTGCAAACGAACGGTACGAATCAAAATCAATACACAATAAATTAACTTATTACTAACTTGCACGGTTATGACACGAGTTATATCATAGCTAGGTGATATTTTTTCATGTTTCTTTGTTTTGTATTATAAAACAAAGTTTGACTAAATAAGTTAACATAAAGAGAGATCTTGATTTGCCCTCCCGATTGATAAATCCACCTTTGTGGTCGATCCCATGAATACACGCTTTAATTGGGAAATAATGCATTACACATTCTCTTTTTTCCATCCCAAAAATCAAAAGCAAAGTGGAGAAATTTGATAGACTAAAAATTACAAACCTACATTCCCATAAAACTAAACAATTGATTTTCTCACTCACATTCAGAAGGAGGAGTGGACTTAAAAACTTTAGTTCCCCACTTTTGAGCAAACCTAAATCAGAAATAAATTTGGGAATTAGAGATAGACTAAAAAGACAAAAAAAAATTAAATCCAAGAACATGATTTCGCTCAACCTTATTTCCTTGATGATTTGGTATCATCCTCGAAATCTTTAGTGCCTTAATTTATCAATTGTTTTTAGTATCATCCTCAAGATTTGTTTAGGGAGAAGATAAATCAATGATTGTTTAAGTAAGTGTTTAGAAGTGACGTCTATGATTGAAAGTTAGAAATTCATATCTAACGGTCTTAATATGTGCACATCATTATTATCTCATTAATTTCTCATAATAAATATTTTATTAATCTCTTAATATATACTCCCACTCAATAGATAACAACTATGTTAATAATTACATCAATAGATATTATGGGTAATCAGGGTGATATTTGTGAGTGGCGGTGCATGGAGCCCGTGGCGGCAATGCTGCTGGTGACAAAGATAGTTGTAATGGGTGGTTCTGGTGGTGGTATCACAATTAGTCAATATAGTAAGTGTGCAATGTTTATTCGATGTCTTTACGACACAGATAACATTATATTTTACAAGTTGTGCTTGATTTTTTTAGATGTTAAAATAAGCTCGGTCAAATACAAAAGAAAAAATAATAATCAAAATGTATGAAGAACAATTATCACTTTAAATAGTAACAACAAATGAATAACGCCGGTCAAAATAATTGTTTTCACTTATTTTCGTGACTGTGCCGTTACGACATGGGCCAAGTTCTAGTCTAGATATATAAAAATATATCTAAAATAAAAAAAAGTAAAAGCTACTATGGGAAGGACTCAAACAGCCTTCCTCTACCGTATCCAAGCCTGTGGTCGAACATTGAGCTATACAACCTCAGCTGATGTTTAACAAAAGGAAATTTTATTTGTTAAACTCATGAACTAGAGAGAGACAGAAACACTAGCCACCATGAATTACCAATTCAACATAGTTTGACGATGAATATGAGCCGTGTTACGATTACAGCCCTTAGCTATTTTTATTTTTTTTGAATTTGCACGGAGCCCTTCACGACTTAGGATCGACTCTGATTACAGCTTATCGCTGGATCAGAATAAGATATCCCATGTGGTCGGATCCATGCTCATCTTTCTTATTACCTTTCTTCTCCTTTTATGCAAACAAATAGTAGTATAATGTTTCTTGTGCTTTCATGTAATATACGTTGCCAAAACGCGTTATTACACTTTTATTATTGTGTTATTATCGGAAAAGTCATGTTCCGACTTTTGTGTACTTCCTTCCTCGTTCTTTTCTCTTCTGGACTTATTTGTTTTGTGTCTCTATATAAAGACAGCATTGGTTTTTCGTTAATTCTTTGTTTTCATTCTTCTCCAAATCTCAAAAACTTTTAAAGATGGTTTTATCCAAAGCAGAATCTCATTCTGATGCTTCGGTTCACTCAACTTTTGCATCCCGCTATGTTCGTACTATCCTTCCCAGGTACAATTAACAACTATAACAGCAATCGATCTTTTAATCAGATTTATGTTTTAGAATTAAGCAAATTATAACTGATCTGATTTGTTTGTGCTATTACTAGATTTAAGATGGGGGAGGATTCCATCCCTAAAGAAGCAGCATATCAGATCATTAACGATGAGCTGATGTTAGATGGTAATCCAAGATTGAATCTTGCTTCCTTTGTCACCACTTGGATGGAACCTGAATGTGATAAGCTCATGATGGCTTCTATTAACAAGAATTACGTTGACATGGATGAATACCCTGTTACTACTGAATTGCAGGTATCATCTCCATTAACACTATTCTTTTTTTTTTTTGACTTAATTAAATAATTATTCTCGTATATAATTTATATATGTATCCCACTAGTAAGGCCACGACACGCACGACAATTCCGTATCCTCTTTAATAAAAGACCTCCTGATCTCGAAAACCGTTTAAAGGTGAGATGTTATTACCCGCCATTCTGGACTTCACTCGGTTCAGATCTCTGCCTGTTTTCTCCGCCTTTTTGAATGGGAAAATCAAGTTTGAATCTGTCAACTACCAACTCCCTGTGAAACAGGATCCGAAGAACCCTACCAAAAATAAACAATTTTTTTTTTTTCTCTTAATTTTATTATAAAAGAAAAATTATCATTAATTTTAGTATATGTTATTTTCAGTCGTTCTAAGTGATTAGTTGATCCGGTATAACTGGTGTAGGTGGTTGATTATTTAAGGAACCCTGAGGAATCTCATATTGTTGATGTACTAGTTGTGGCTGCAATTGGAACTAGCCTATTCTTAATTATGCTTTAGTGCCCAGTGGAATAATAGCCAATGACTTTAGCAGCGACAGTCTAGACTAGATCATTCCTTCGTACAAGTTGCAAGAACAGAATATACCAGTAATTCATCCTCCACGACTTATTGCGAGCATACAGTATACATGTGGTTTTTAGTTACAGGAAATATTTTGTGGTCATTGTACAATTTCTTTTAAAAGACACGGGTGAGAGTCGTGAGACTAAGAAATAAGTGCGGATAGAAAAAAAAAAGTGATTATACTGGGATTGGGCACTAGGCCACTGCAGCAGCATCACCCGTTCCTTTTCAGACTTGCAGTAAAAAAGTGCTTGGAATCATGCATCGTGACTAGGTTTGGCTTATAATTCCTAGCTTATATATATACTCGTGAAAACACCAGCGATTTTGTTCCTTCTAGATGATTATTTCCTTTTATAGCATCTCCAATGTTGTATGGATATAATTCTTGTTAACACTTTGGTATATGACTTTCGCCATCGGCAAAATAAAATAAAATAAAATAAAACCAAATAACCTTAATGAACATTCCTCATCTGTCATATGATGTTGGACCACGAGACAGTATAATGAAAAGGGTACTATCGATAAAGGTCAGGGAACATCTCACATGGAGCTGTACCTGGTGTGGGGTTAGCTCTATACGAGCTGAGATTAAGGGAGTTTTGAGCAGCCGGACCCATCCATTGACCATCTAAATATACATTCGCCTTTAATTTTTTCCCCACTACCATCACATATTTTTCTCCATTACAACTTTCAGGTCCCACATCACGTCTGGAGAATGAAACTTTTTCAAAAAGATAGTTTTTGACGAAATTTATATTATTGTATGTGCTAAAGAGTCATAGACTAATTCATTCTTTTTGTCTGGTGATTGTATTCCAACGAACTTGCCAAGTCCTGCAATTTTAAAACTCAGACCCTTCGGTGGGACTTCCTGGCTTTCCATTTGCAAAATGGAAAGCCTGCAATTTTAAAACCCAGACCCTTTGGTGGGACTTCCTGGAATTCCATTTGCAAAATGGAAAGGAAAAGAGAAAAAAAAGGAAATTTGTCTCGAGGCCCCATCTACTGAACATTTAGGCAGAATTTTGGTGGAGTTTCTAACCCTGCCTAATGGGTTTCAAAGTCTGCCTAAGGCTGGGACGGTAACTCGGATTTCAAGCTGTTTAGAAATTAAGTTATCTTTTTGTCATAAACGGACATAGAACAGCGTGGTGCGTATGTTCACCATAAACTACAACGGAGGACTTGGTATTAATGCGGAAACCTTGACAATTGATAGATGCCTGAAACGTCTAATCACCAGACGAATATGGTTTTCAACGAATATGGACTCTAGGCAGAGCTGATTTAGCTGAATAAAGCTTTGTCTTTGGGGCTCTCAAAGTCCAAGGCCACAAAGCCAGTAAGATTTAATAAGCTTTTTCATAGTAAAAATTTGTGCGTTTGATTTTTCTTTTATTTTTGTAATATATGCCACATTTAACTTTTTTTTTTTTTTTTTGAAAGTATGCCACATTTAACTTTAAGTGGTTGTAATTTTGAATTTTATGCAGAACCGATGTGTGAATATGATTGCACGTCTCTTTAACGCCCCACTTGAGGAAGCAGAGGCTGCGGTAGGAGTTGGTACTGTTGGATCATCTGAGGCTATCATGCTTGCTGGATTAGCATTTAAGCGTAGGTGGCAAAACAAGATGAGGGCTGAGGGTAAGCCTTGCGACAAACCTAACATTGTCACTGGGGCCAACGTTCAGGTATCGTATTGTACTGGTCTCAAACTCCATTTCTGAGTAACTGATCCAGGACCCTATTACCTATACATGCACCTCATCTACTCGGCCTTTACTGAATGTGGGAGGACATAAAGCGAGTCTGCATAGCTGCACTTCTTTTTGTTTTTCACTAGTTACACTGCAGCATTGACTTTAGCTCCCTGACTCATTTATTGGTTATGGTGCACTTAGTACAGAACTAAATGAAAGAATCAACGGGAAGTGTTATTATCTTGTGATTAGTCAGATGATTATGATGGCATAAGTTTCTGTGATAAGGATATGGTGCATACATCTTATGTAGGTTTGTTGGGAGAAATTTGCAAGGTATTTTGAGGTTGAACTCAAAGAAGTGAAACTGAGTGAGGGATATTACGTGATGGATCCAGAAAAAGCTGTTGAAATGGTGGACGAAAATACCATATGTGTTGCTGCTATTCTTGGTTCAACTCTGAATGGAGAGTTTGAAGACGTTAAGCTCTTGAACGATCTCTTGGTCGAGAAGAACAAGGAGACTGGGTACATCGTTTACGTGGTGTCTGTTTTGGTATATTTGATTTTAGCTCGAAACTAAAATTAGAATGAGACTCATGTTAGTTTTGTTTGTTAATATTGGATAGATGGGACACCCCGATCCATGTAGACGCTGCAAGTGGTGGATTTATTGCACCGTTCATCTACCCAGAATTGGAATGGGATTTTCGGTTGCCATTGGTGAAAAGTATAAATGTTAGTGGACACAAATACGGTCTTGTTTATGCCGGTGTAGGTTGGGTTATCTGGAGGACCAAAGAAGACTTGCCTGAAGAACTCATTTTTCATATCAACTACTTGGGAGCTGATCAACCTACTTTCACTCTCAATTTCTCCAAAGGTATATTTAGATCACATGAATGTAACGCAAGTGTGTATACGAGTCCGAATTTATTCAACCTTGGGCACCTATAATGTTTCTTGTTTTCGTCAAATGCAGGATCCAGCCAAATTATTGCTCAGTACTACCAACTGATCCGTCTGGGTTATGAGGTTTGTAAAATGCTTGAGAATTTCTTTAAATTTGAATTTTGTTCCTTCTTACGGCACCCTTTTCAAGCACAAGGGCGGATCATCCTCTATGACCTCCACAGGCACAGATGGTAGTGTAAATTATTAATAATGTTTTAATGTGTTGTTCACGATTAGGGATATCGGAACATTATGGAGAACTGCAGCGAGAATGCGCTAGTTCTCAAAGAAGGACTTGAGAAAACTGGCCGCTTCAACATAGTATCCAAAGACATCGGTGTTCCCTTGGTAGCTTTTTCTCTCAAGGACAATACTCAGCATAACGAGTTTGAAATATCTGACAGCTTAAGACGGTTTGGATGGATTGTTCCAGCTTACACCATGCCACCTAATGCGCAACACGTAACAGTTCTACGTGTTGTTATACGTGAAGATTTTTCCCGTACCCTTGCTGAGCGTTTAGTGAGTGACATCGAAAAGGTAATGCATGAGCTTGATGCACTCACAGCTAGAGTTACTTCAAAAATATTAGTTACCGAGGAGAAGAAAGAAAACGATGTCAATGTTACTGTGGTGAAGAAGACTGAACTGGAAACTCAGAGAGAAATTACCGATGCTTGGAAGAAGTTCGTCAAGGCCAGGAAGACTAATGGTGTCTGCTAGATAAACTACTACAAAATATATATATATATATATATATATATATATAAAAGCATGCTCTAATAAGCATCTCTTTTATTGTCGTAGTATTTTGTTTGCTTGTTGTTTTTCTTTTCTGTTTGCTTTTTCGCAATTTATTTATGTCATCCTCGATATTTTCGACTGTCACCTATTTGGGTTGTGTAATGCCGCTATATGAAAGTGATTATGGTATTATGAAAAAAATTCCCTTTCATATTCCAATTATTTTGGTAGAAAATTGACATGTCACTACTACCCTTATAGCATGTTTGGTTCAAGACATCGATGGTTAGGTAGTCAAATTTTTAGGGAATGAACCCAATTCTTTGAACAAATAAGGCAAATAAACTGTGTAATTAAGATTTTTGATTCTTAGGAATCTAATTTCTTCCAAAATAACAATAGATTTCCATTAGACCGGTCATATAGTGCAATAGAATTGGACTTTGGGGTAAAAACAAAAGTGATTGACCCTCAACCAAACGTTAATTATTTGGATTCGAATTCAGTTCAAAAAATTGTAAGAAAAAGAGAGAGGCTGTGCTGATGACGTGGCAAGGTGATGTTCAAGCGATTTTTTAGGGCATAATTTTCCTTCGTTCTCACCATGGATGGCGTTGCTCATCCTCCTTCCCAAACATTTAAGAGTAATAATCTGAAGTAAATCTTTAGTAAGAGTTGTAATCCATCTGGATCTACTAATGAGGCAGAAGACTTTCCTCTATTGGAATCTGATCGAGATAAAGAAATCTCAAAAACTCAAGGGGTTTTGACTGAGAAACCTTTTTTAAGGATTGGAAATTGGTTTTCATTGTCGCGCATGAAGTATACAAGAGTGTGTGTGGAAATAGAGACAGATTTTGAGTATCCAGACTTTATTCCCATCATTATTGATGGGGTTGATTTCTAAATCCCAGTGGAGTACTCATGGAGACCCTCTCCTTGCAAGAACTGCACTACTTTCAGTCACACAACTGGGTAGTGTTCTAGAAATCTTGCAAACAAAGGGAAAAGTGTTAGAAATTATGGGGTTCATAAAGCTTTTAAGAATCTACATAGTGCCCATGAAGTGAATACTAAGAAGATCAGTTTTATAGATGAGTTGGAACCGCGTAAGGAAGTTAATATGGTAATCTCAGGCTTTGAGAAGGCAGTAAAGGGGTCCTCTGTCCTCATTTTGTTGCTAGGGAGGTAAGCTTCCCGTCAAGGAATCCAAATGAAAAGGCTAATATGGTTAGTATAGGGGAAGATGGTATGCTAGAAGATTCGTCTAGTGGGTAAGGGGATGATGCTCCTAGATTAGATGGAATTGAAAGTGCATGCAATGAAGAAGCTAATGAGTCTTGCTTCCTTGTGAGAATGATGAGAGTAATTGAACAAGAAAAGGTTCTCGGTGAGTTATTCTCTTATAAGAGAAAGAAAGGCGCCGACAAAAAGAATAAAAAAAATCACTTACAGACTCCTACAGTTCAAACCGTTGTGGAAGGTGCAAGCACCTCATCTACTGATCTCGCCATTCCTCATGGTTTTGGATCCCATAACAGGTTTCATGGTCTCGAAGAAGAAGAAGGGGAGGTAGCCCATTTCGGATTAGTTTTGGAAGATTCAAAGGTAAGCATTGCAAATTCGTCATCGTCTAAGCCAATTATAGGAATCAGAATGAGATAGAGTATGAAACCCAAAGGTACAGGTATGTGCCCTAATGGTACTCCTTCAAGTTTTAAAAAGAAAAAGCTTCCTAAATCTAAAGCTCCTAACAGAGTCCCGGCAGATAAACTCTTGGAGTTTGGATCTTCGTGGGGATTAGAATTTCCACCTCGGAAGACTAATCGTGAAAAAATATTGAGCGATCTCGCAAAAAATCATGATGATTTAATTATAGAGGATGTTGACGAGTCTGCTAATTGACGTTAGGTTGTGGTCGTCATTGCGGTTCGCTAGTTGCCCTTTGATTTTTATGTCTTGCAAGCTGTGTCTTCTTCTGTTGACACTCTTTGTATTCTTAGAAATTTCTTTGCTTTAGCTTTATCTTTGTTTTTGTGGGCTTTAGCTCTTTGTCAGTTGTATTCCCCCGCACACTGCTTGTGTGCATTTCAATCTATTCTCTTTGAATGATCACAAAAATTCAATTCCAAAAAATGAACTACCCCGTAATTGAATTCCTAGGGTTTCGATTCCTCCAACCAAACGTGGTGTTAATGACGAAGTCATGAGAAACAACAAAGACTAACATTACTTCCGAAGAATAAACACCTAGTACCTAACCATGCCCAAAATTGCCAAATCGTAAAACCAGGTCTTTGTATTAAGAGCACCTCCAATGCCAGTGCAAAAAAAAAGAAGAGAAAACCAATATCCAACCATATCCAAGATTGACAAGTCGTAAAACCAAGATTTTATATTAAGGTCCAATTATGGTGTCAAAAAACCCACCTCCGAAGATCGTGATTATTTAAAATTATTTATACACGGAAGGACTAAAATCTTCCGGTTAAAAGTCACCGCTTGTTTGTTAGTACCGAAAATGCATAATCTAATAGTCAAATTTTCAAAATATGTACTACCAAAAATAAAACATGGAAGTGAATGTAATCAACAATACGAAAAGAGATTCCCATCTTTTGTTATAATCCCCAAATATAATTAAAGGATTATATTCAGATATTGGCCTTATTTCAACTCGATAGACAAATATAAAACTATTTTTTTGCGTTGTGCAAGTATAGTTCTTTTGTTTCATATTTCGATCCATCTTGATAAAGTCAGCCAAAATTTTACTTATTTACCTTCTACTCATTGTCACATTGACCTTCTACATTATTTCTCAGGTTCGTTGAGGTTTTTGGTTGGTGAGAATCGACCTTCTATAACATTTTCCAGGTTCATCGATTCCGGTTCAGGATCGTTACGCTGCTTTCAGGATCGTCGAATTATTTACCTTTCCCGCCAAGAAGATGTCGGTTAGGGATAATTAGGACTTTCAATAGATGAGATAACCGCTACCTAGTAATTAACTAGATATTAGCCGTTTTTTTTTTCAAAAAAGAAAAAGAGACAGTGAAACCATGCCTATATCCATAAAATAAAATTAAAAAGACAGTTCTTTATAAAATGAAAAAAGTGGCCAATATTTATAAATGGACCTTTATAAAATCCATTGCATTGTCTGATGGTGGCGTTGTTTCTCATACTTATCATAATAGTGTCTTGCAAAATTTTTTTTTTTTTTTTTTGTCAAATCAACAAATTTCAATTCATTCAAATCAAAATATTGATTACATGATCGCTTACAAGAATAAAAAAAACATCAAAATACAAGAAAATTATGCTCCTAATACAATTAAAGATACCAATTACAAGTATATCGCAAAGAGAAAGAGCCATAAACCGTAAAGATACCCAATGTTTGTTTATGTAGTAGGGAAGAATGACGGTATTATCCGGAATCAATTCCGACCATTTAATCTGATTTTTTTTCTTCTTTGATAAGAGATGCTCCTAAAAGAAAGGAGTACGTTCCCCGTTATTTGTATAATCAAACGAACCCGGATGCCCTAAATCTCTTAGATTAAAGAAAGATTCAAAGCGATATCGTGTTGAATGATTGAGGCTTTTGAATCGAGAATAGCAAGCCATGATCCAGCCTTGAACATTTGAATAAATCACCCGCAAAGTGAAGAGAAAATCGCCCAAAATGACGAAAAAATGTTATTACCAAGCAAATCTTGCAAATATCTAATTTAATAGGAGAAAGACAAATGAAATGTTATTACCAAGCTAGAAAAGGGAAACAAAATATCATTATCAATCCAGATGTTTCAAACTAGTCAAGACTCGAGACTTGATACAAGATCTGAAAACAAAAATTAATAAATGGACAACAAATTGTAATTGCACGAGCCATAATTAAATGATATTTTATCATAGCAACTAATGTGTAATATGCAAGGCGATATAGTTGACCATTCGCATTGTAATTTTATTTATACCTTGGTATACCCAGGTTTTGACCAGAATCTTACTTAAATGCCTATAACCATAGTTTTTTAGAAATTAAGGATTAATATATGGAAAAACTGTTGACTTTCAAAAATTCCTTTGACCAAATCAAAATTTTCTTTTTCTTTATATAATTTTTATTTTAATTAATTAATTAATCATTTTTCATATTTATCCTTAATAGCCACCATTCTATATTCTTCGTCTTTTATTTACTTTGACAATCTAAGCAGCAAAGATATCAAGTTCAAAATTATCGAGAGAGAAAATAGGATTGGTGAAAATGTGAGAATAATAATGTAAATATTAAGCATAAGGAGTTTGTCGAAAATGAGCTAATAATATTTATTAGCAACAACTCCATGTTTTACATGATCGATTGTCAATCATGATTTAACATTGAAAATGTTCATACAAATTCATTTCCTGAGGTAAGTAAAAATTAATTACTGCATGCTAATGGTAAGTATAACAACAATAATATCAGCAACAAATTCATTCATATGTAAAAATTAATTATTGCATGCTAATGGTAAGTATAACGGAAACAATCTCAGCAAATACCCATGTTTATAAAAAGATAATTTTAAAATTAATATGAATTTCGTTTGATTATAAATTTAGAAAAGTAAGATTACACACAAAACAACCTCGACCAAATATAGTAAGGTTACATATAAAACAATCTCAAATCAGAAAATTATTTGAGATTTGAACAAATCAAGAAATTTGCTATAAGAAATTTGTTTTCTATAATGCATGTTTCTCAGTCTCCAACTATCAAGCCACGATTATTTTGAAAATCTCAATTTTCAGCCCATAGATGGATATTATCCACATTCTGTTTCTTTAAAAACTCAATAAATTAGGGTTTGAGTTTTTGTAAATTTTATTTTATTTTTATTTAAATATTTTGTTTATTCTTTTAGAAAACTTTAACATTAAAAATTAAATCAAGAAACATTCAGATTGTTGAATGCTCAGCCTTCTCTGAATGATTTCCGACCTAGTTATTAGCTTGTGTAATACAACTGATAAAGTCATCTCGAAATTATTGGCCAGAGACTAAAAAAAATGTTTAATTAATTTGTCTCTCCCACCGAATCAACTCATGTCTCGCGGAAAACATAAAATATTATTATTTCCCATGAAGCTATTGATAAGACAAAGAGAATAAACATAAATGAGGATCTGAAGGACCTTTCTTGGTTCAAGCAGGGGAAAAATGTATTATAAGAGAATAAAAATTACAAATAATATCCATCTATTTCTCATTTATTTTTCGCGGATGATAGTTTTCTCTTCTTAAGAGCAGACAAAAAGAAAATAAGTTCCATCCTTAATGGATTTGCTTATGTGCGTCTGTCAATTGATTAACTTTGAAAAATCGGGTATAACTTCTTCATCAAGTACCTTCCAAATGATTACTCCAAAGAGATAATTGACTTGTTGTGATCCGAACACTTCGTCAGACCACTAAATCGGTATGAGCGATATGCCATCTTGTTTGTGGGTGAAAACTGTTTCTGCTGTTTTTGGTAAATTTGGGTGTGCGGATGAGAAACAATTCTAGACCCTAAACAATGCACTGCACGTGAGTACTTTTGATTCGAGAGATCAATCTGTACAATCCTTGCCTAAACCAAGAAATGGCTGTTCCAGGCTTGCTTCGGTCACAAAGTGAAGGAGAAGGGTTGGTCTTAGGGAGGGAAGCGAAGAAAGTGTTGAGACCAGAATGGTTAATTCTGAAGGTGTGGTTGTTTTATGACTTGTATCAGAAAGTGGAATTGGCTTGCAGAAAGCTATCAGTTCTTTGGTGATTTCTGGATACTATGTTGTTGCTGACCAAAACTTGTTCTTTGGTGGAAATAGGTGAAACCTATTTATACAAGCCATGATAAAACGTACCCTGGTCTCATAGGAAGTGGGAACGATTGAGTGATGGAAGAGTGTGTAACCGCCAGAAACCGTGCTTCCATGATGAAGGAAGTGGATCCGTTTACACCCGTTACTTCTTGCCACCATTAATCGTCCCGCTTCATGACACTTTCTTGTAACGGGCGTATTGCACGCCGCACGCTGTAAACCTCCAGGCCAACACTCTGATGAGTATCCCCCAGTTTGTGACATGTTTGATGTCTCGATCGTTTTCGTGGAAAACATGTAGCAGTTTGCTACGTGTGGCAAGTCAAAGTCAAGAGACTTGCCGCAGGAAAATAACATGTGATGCTATTAGGCTCATCTTGGCTGGTCGCCTAAAACTTGCCACATGCCTGTCAGTTCGGTAGCGAACTTGGACGGCCGAGATTATATCTCGTGAGGAAGGGTAGCCATCGATTATGGCCACACCATGTTGATGCCTGGCGATGGCATAGTGGCGTTTTTAGTTTATGCCAGTGGCACTGCAGCATGGCTGACATAGTTCATGCATGTCAGTGGCACAGAGGTGCAAGTGGCGCCTGGCGTAGCCATGTCCACTAGATTTAGGCTCATCTCGACTGGTCGCCTAAAACTTGCTACAAATATGTCAGTTCGGTGGCGAACTTGGATGGCCGAGATTGCATCTCATAAGGAAGGGTATCCATTGATTATGGCCACATCTTTTTGGCGCCTGATAATGGTACAGTGGCTCCTTTAGCGCATGCCAGTGGCACTGCGACATGGCTGGCATAGTTCGTGCATGCCAGTGGCACGGTGGAATGGCTGGCATAGCATGTGCATGCCAGCGGCGAGATGGTACAAGTAGCGCCTGGCGTAGCCATGGTCACTAGATTTTGGCACATTGGTGTTAGACTCCAATGTGGTGTGGCAACATCAGTTTCAGTGGCCACATCAATCCCAATGCTCTGTGGAACATTATCTGGCTTGGTTGGCGTAACAACTTTGCTTAGATTATGGTTTGGCATGCCGAAACCCTAATTAGCGCATATGGCATGCGACATGCGGTAGGTGGACGTGGCATGGAATTTTATACAAACGGTGCCAGAGTCATGCCAGAGGAGCCATATGCAGGCCACCATGTAGAAACGGTCACATGAGCAAATATTTCCACGAGTGGATGTGGTGTGGTGCCTTTTTTAGGGTTTCCTAAGTCCGCACGGCTTGTGGCATGTTGTGGGACCGATGCGGCGTAGTTTTGTGCCACGATTAGAAGTTAGGGTTTCATCCACCGCCACTAGAGCATGGCCGCGCTTACGGTTAGGACATCCAAAATTGAAGTCTGTTGTGATGCTGGTCACGAACAGAGAGTGGGTACGTTTTGGCATGATGCCGCGGTAAGTGGAACGTTTGGCATGTGTACTTGGCATGCCCATTTGGCATGTGCGCCTGGCATGCTTGTTTTGGTATGTGTTAGAGCATGGCTCGGTTGAACCCACCAAGCGTTGGTATGTCAAGTTTGGTTGTCATATTTTAGTGAATCAAAACTCATGTTAAGAGTCGCTTGATTATGTACTAGAGTTAAACTTCGTATAGGTTAGCTTGAAAGTATTAGGATATGAGACATTACAAGTATTGCGAAGACTTGAAGATGTGAAGAAGCAAGGAGCTACAACGGCAACAATCATCCTTCCACTTGAGGTTAGTGATATTTGGCTTGAACTGCTTCCGGTTGAGGTGAATAATTATGCAAGTTGATTTATTTTGGTTTTTATGAATTATTTATAGCTCAACGAAATAATATGTGTACGGGATGAGTTGTTTAGTCCAATTCAATTCCGGATAAGAAACTAAGTTAATTATGATCTTAGTTTGTCTTATCAAAGTGAGGTTTCGGTTATTCAAGTCTAATCGAATGCCTAAACAAAGAAATGCTAGTTAACTAACCTAGTATTTGGTTTGTTTAAAATTGAAAGGTCTAAGTTTATGGATAATTAGAACCTGATGAGAAAAATGGAGTTTATTCTTTATTTTGGTCTTATCGAATTAAGTGGTTGTTTTTGAACAATCGGTTTAGCAAAGGAACTAATGTGATTAGTTGTTTTTGGTTTGCTAAACTTAATGGGAAAAATTGTTTCGGGCAATTATTTACTTGCTAACATATCAAAATAAGACTACTTGTAGTTTTGGTTTTGATATTGGTGTAGATGGTGGATTTTCGACAAAGGGTAGAATTGTAAAACTATACTCCAGATTCGGAAACCGGATGAGTATTGAGGCTCATGTATCTCATCAAAGCATGAAAGCTCATGCCATAAAATCCATGACTGAGGAGGCCGTCTCTCAGAGTACATGTAGATGTGTAGTCTCTCAGCTGAGGCCACGGCACATCTCATGAATACTGAGCAATTTCAGTAATTACTCCGGATCCGGCAACCGGATGAGTATCGAGACTCATATCTCTATGCATGAAAGCTCATGTCACCTCTGATGGAGAAAGTCTCTCAGGGAAGATGAAGATGTGTAGTCTCTCAGCTGAGGCCACGACACATCTCATACTGTATAGAATCGAAAGATTGGGCAGCTCCTAGACAGCATGTCTGCTAGAATAGAGCGACAACGTCTTCGGGATGTAACCAGGTTTTCCCCGACTATGCAAGAGGAATATGACACTCCAGCAAGTTCATATTGCTCAACCCTCAGATAATTAATGCTCCTAGACAAGAAGCCCTTCTAGTATAGAGCCAGCAATATATTATCTTAAATCGTATGAATATCTAGTAATGTTCTACGAGCCATCGTCTGAATATCCAGCAATATTCTACGAGTCGTCAATAAATCGTCTGAATATCCAACAATATTCTACGAGCCATCGTCTGAATATCCAATAATATTCTACGAGTCGTCAATAAATCGTCTGAATATCCAACAATATTCTACGAGCCGTCAATTAATCGCCTGAATATCCAGCAATACTATATGATTCCTCGTTATATTTCGTTACTTCAATCTGTGGTTCTTCCCAGCAGAATTCCACAGGTTAGTAATAAATATTCAACGAAACAGGCATCTGAGCATCGAATAAGCCCTGACAAAAATGGTGCAAGTGTAATTAGCAGATAATGCAAAGACCAGCATTTTGAATGCACGAACGAGCATTTTAAAAATACGAACGAACGAGGAACCTATGCAAAATAGGAAGGGAAATAATAATAATATAATATTAAACAAAAGCGCCAGGGGACTAGGCTCACCAGCCGGCCAGTCATGCCGTGACTAGTCCTGCGCCCAATTTTATATTTTACCATATTTTTACTATTTTCACGATCTCATGAAAATCCTCTCGTTCGAGTAAATTTCTTTTATTTCAAAGAAATTATCTAAATCACATGATTTTATTAAAAAATAATAAAATTAGGGAAAGGTGTCGCGGGACCGAGCACCAGCCGGCCATGCCTTGGCCGTGGCCGGTCCCACACCTCACGTCTCCATTATTTTATTATTTTCTCAAATTATGAAAATTCCTTTATTTTATGAATTTTTCCTAAAATTACCTAATTTCATGTATTTTCCCTAAAATCATGGAAAATATTAAAAAAATTATTAGGAAAACTTGTGGGACCGGGCTCTAGCCGGCCGACCATGCCCTAGCCGGTCCCACACGCCCATTATTTTATTATTATTTGGTGTTTGGTTTCCTGATTTCATGAAAACTCCCTGATTTCAACAAAATATCTTGGTTTTCAACAAATCCCTTTGATTTTATGAAAAATTATCTAAAATCATCAAAATTACATAAAATTGGGAAGAGTGCCTTGGGGCCCGCCCCCATTGGCCGGCCGGCCATGCCACGGCCATTGTCGGTCCCACACTCCCATTCCCTATTTTATATTTTAATTTTATGTCTCTCATCTCATGGAAGTTCCCTAATTTCGCCAAACTCTCCAGTTTCATGGAATTTCCCTTAAAAAGAGAAAAATACATAAAATCACATAAAATTGGGAAGAGTGCCTTGGGGCCCGCGCCCATTGGCCGACCGGCCATGCCACGGCCATTGCCGGTCCCACACTCCCATTCCCTATTTTATATTTTAATTTATGTCTCTCATCTCATGGAAGTTCCCTAATTTCGCCAAACTCTCCAGTTTCATGAAATTTTCCTTAAATCAGAGAAAAATACATAAAATCACATAAAACTGGGAAAAACATGTGGGACCGCGTGTCAGCCGGCCGTCCATGCCCTAGCCGTGGCTGGTCCCAGACCTTGTGATTCCTTGTTTATTTATTATTTTCATCATCTCATGTATTTTTGCCGGTTTCAACAAAACCATGGATTTTGCATATTTTCTCCAAATGTTGCTCAAACGTGCATCAGAAAATATCAAAATTCCCAAGACTGAAGCACGGACACAATGGTAACATAGGCACATCCCCTTGACCGACCAAGGGTGACCCTGAGGCTTGCAAACAGCTGGTCCCGCATGTTTTAATGATTTTAACCTAATTTGCTCAGTTGCTCATATTAGGTCCGAACTCTTTCCAAACAATTGGAAGTTCGCTCAAACGACCATCTACTGGTCCCACGACTATCAAGAGCCGATCTCATGACCTCTTGGACGGCCCCTAATATTTTCTACATCAGGTTTTATGATTTGTTACTCACACGAGCATTATTTCAGTAAATGATTAAACCAGCATTTAATCATTCTTTCACCAACTGGTCCTCAAGAGACTTCGGTATTTTTTGCTCATTCGAGCATCTGGGCGTTATATGGTGAACCCGTCATCCCATGTAGCCGGTCTCGTGTTGATTTGCAATAAATCATCATTTCGGTAAAATTAGGGTTTTGAATCCAGAGCTCTGCAGAAACGTGATTCTGTGCAGATTCGAACACTCTGATAATTTTATGTTGATTCCATGATTGATATTCATATTTATTTTGCTCGACCCAGCAGTCAGTAACTTAAATTAATATTTTATTTGGTCCAGCTACCAACAATTCATCAAAAGAACAATATTTGCTCGAACTAGCAATATTCGCTCGAACCGGCAATATTTATTCAATTAGCAATATTCGCTTAGACTAGCAATATTCGCTCAAAACAAAGAATATTGGTTCAACTACCAATATTCAACAATTTAGCAACACAATTTTGCTCGTCTTAGGTTATAATGATACCTCGTCTCAGCAGACACATTAAATTCATGAGTTTCGAAACATTTGCTAATCATGTTCAACTCAGCGCTACATGGACTCATCGTCCCATAAAGTCAACAACTGACTCCACAATCACGAGATTTCAATCGTGTCACATGGGGGGATATTAACTATGGTTTTGGTCTGGCGGTCTACGACACGTGTGTTCACCCACGACGAGAATGTGAGCAAGTTGTGCAATCAGTTGGAAGTGTCAGCAAAGTAGTGGGTGGAAAGTTAACCAAGTCTCCGCACGATGAGTAATTGGTTTTAACACGATATCCACATTTCCCAATCTCTGATTCCAGCAACTGTCACACTTCATGGGATCATGGTGTTTTCAACTCCGGCATTATGAAATGTCTCTGAATCCTGATTGAAAAAAGGAGGTTTTTCGAACAATCGAACAACATTCGCTAAAACGAGCAATTTCTCATCAAAGTTCATACAGACAATCTTTCGTCTACACGAACTCACAGAAATTACTCTCAATTGAGCAAAATTCAATCATTCAGAGCATTTTCATGCTGAATTCACAACACACCTACAATCTCATATCACCGTTGATCTCATGCATTTCTCAGCTTCCCTCCTACAGATCAACCCATCCTCTCTTGTGACCGAATTGACTCTGGAATGGCCATTGTTCTTGGTTTAGGACGGGGTCTTACATATTGATCTCTCGAACTTAAAACACTCCCTTCTTGCAGTGTATCTGTGTGAGGTTCAACATTTTGCTCGGTTCATGGAGTCTCCACACGGTCGACTCTTCAATTCCGTAAAAACCAGCAAATCGTTTTTCCCCATCCACAAATTGGCGACCACAGTGGGAGGTTAATCTCTCGGTTGCAATCTCACAATTTCACAAGATGGTTGGTCTTAGGTCTGGGTTAGTTACAGGTTCCAACACAAACGACGCTAGTACTAGCAACAACAACAATGACAATCAGAATATCCTGGAAACGATTCCGGCCTCCAACACTGATGGTGGTGACATTACTCCTCCTCACGATGAAGGTCATCCCCTGTTCGGTTGACACCCTGAAGAAGTAAGAGGAAATCCACCAACTACCATTGCTGATCTTATCAAAGTGCAGGAGACTCTCGCAAAGAATCAGACTGACATGGCTGCTACACCGAAGGAGATGTGTAATTATCTCAAAACTCTTACTGATAAGATGACAGAGAAGACGCAAGAAAAGGGAAAAGAGAAGGAGAAATCCTAAGATGCTGCTGATCCTGAAGTGATTCCAATTCATACAGTAAATGATGATGAAGTTGGCAAAGATGCAGGCGATTCATCAGCGAAAGAGCCATCAAATTTCATTACTCGAGAAGACTTGGAGCGTCTCCTAGAGGACAGTGTAAATGGTAGTACATCACACGTCCATCGTCACCAACCTCCTTATCCTGCTGCCACACAGAGGATTCCTCTTCCTAAAGGTTACATTTCCCCAACTTTTACTATGTACGACGGAACTGGCAATGCTCGAGAACACGTCTCTCGTTTCCTCGAAGCCTTGGGAGAGCATGAACATAACCATGTTGTTCGTCTCAAGGAGTTTTCAAAATCCTTGAAAGGCAGAGCATACACCTGGTACAAAAACATCGCACCGGGGACTATCAACAATTGGGGAGAAATGATCAACGCCTTCTACAGGAAGTACTTTTTCGTGTCATAGCAAGTTACTCTCTCTGATCTTGGAAGAATGTTCCAGAGGGTCAGTGAGAATCCCAATGATTACGTGAAAAGATTCAGAGTCCAGGCCCTGGACTGTCATGACCCAAATGTCATAGAGCAGCAGCTGGTAGATTTGTGTATCAACGACATGCTCCCAGTTTACAGAGCTCTACTGGAGAATCTTCGATTCCAGACTTTCTCAGAGCTTCACGAAGCCGCGAAGAGATCGGCAACCACTACACCTGCTCTATTGGAAAGAACAAAATCTACAAAGACTGAAGAATCACGAGTGTAGATGGTGGATTTTCGACAAGGCCTAAAATCGTAAACTCATAATTATACGAAGCTCTGATCCAGCAATCAGACGTGAGTATTGAGACACGAGTCTCTCATCGAATTCTCAACAGAGAGTAGTTTCTCTCAGAGTACATGTAGATATGTAGTCTCACGACTGGACAACGACATATCTCATGAATACTGAACACTTTCAATGATTATTTCTATATAGTATCACGAGATGGACGGCTCCTAGACAGCTTTCTCTGCTAGTATAGAGCGATAACGTCTTCAGGAACAAACAACGAGTTTACCCTGACTATATAAAGGATATGACTTACCGACAAGCTCATATCGGGATAATTAATGCTCCTAGACAGCTTGCTCTGCTAGTATAGATCCACAAAGTTAATTATTCCTAATTAAGATTAATTCTGCCGTGACATTCATTACTGAATTCCCAGAATAATCTATTATTGCTCCTATTCCATGGTCGAATCCACGACTGGTCCCATGGAATGGCAATAACAATTGCTCCTATTACATAGTCGAATCCACGACTGGTCCCATGGAATGGCAATAAAAAATTGTTCTGATTCTATGATCGAATCCACGACTTGATCTCATAGAATGTCAATAACAATATTATCTCATTACTCTGATTTCATGATCGAATCCACAACTGGTCTCATAAATGGTAATAGATAAATCTTAATTACTCCGATTCTATGGTCGAATCTACGATCCCATGGAATGGTAATGCTCACTTTATTATTCTGAATTCATAGTCGAATCCTCAGCTGATCTTATGAATTAATAATAAACATCTTATTACTCAGTTTTGTGAATTATTCTCCACCGAATTCCACAATTAGTAATAAATAATCAACAACCGGGCGTCTGAGCTACCTCTAAGTAAGCCCCGATTCAAATGGTGAAGGTGTATTCAACGACGATACACTAACAGTCACCGCACGAACGAGTATTTCAAAATACAACGAAACGATAAACCTATGCAAAATAGGGAAGAAAATAATAAATAATTAAAAATATTGACCAAGGTGCTGGGAGCACAGACACACGACCGACCGACCGTGTCGTGGTCAATCCCATGCCAGTTTTATATTTTTAATGCATTTTTATTATTTTCCATGATTTGATGAAAATTCTCTCATTTTATCAAATCTCCTTCGTCTCGAGGAAACTCCTCGGTTTCATGGTATTTTCATAAATTCGTAAAAAATAATATAAAATTAAGGAAAGAAGTGTGGGGCGTGACCGTTGGCTAATCGGCCATGCCTTGGTCCCAGCCAGCCCCACACCTCGCGGTTCCTAATTATTTATTATTATTATTATTATTTCTCTAATTTCATGAAAAAACTCCTTGATTTCATGGTATTTTGCACAAATCATCAAATAATAAATAAAATTATGAAAACTTGTGGGACCGGGCCACTAGCGGGCCAGCCATGCCCTAGCCGGTCCCACACGCCCCTTGTTTTATTATTTTATTTTATTTTTCCTTGAATTCATCAAATTCCTTGATTTCATGGTATTTCTCTCAAATTAGGAAAAATTCCCTCAAATCATGAAAAATACTTAAAAAATATAAAAAATAATGAAAACTCGTGGGACTGCCCCCCTTACAGGCCGGCCACGCCCCCACGGTCCCACACACCCGTGTTTTTATTATTTTAATATTTTTTTGCTTCCTTGAACTCATGAAACTCTTTCAATTCATGGAAACCCCCTAAATTCATCAAATTTCTTAAAATTCATGAATTCTTCATAAAATCATCAAAAATATTACAAAATTAAGGAAAATGGCACCAAGGGACCGTGGTCACGACCGGCCGACCATACCTTCGCCTCGGCGGTCCCACGCCTCCTTATTCCTTATTTTATAATTATTTTCCATCATCTCATGGTGTTTTCCTCAGTTTCGTCGAAACCCTAATTTTGGCATATTTTCTCGAATGGATGCTCAATTGCACGCCAGAAAATATCAAAATTCTCAGGGCTGACACACAGACGCCTTGGGGACACGAGCACGCTATCTTTACCGACCAAGATTGGCTCTTTGGCTTATAGAAGACGGTCCCATCAAGTTTCATTGTTTTGACCTAATTTGCACAATTGCACGTATTAGGTCCAAGACTCTTCCAAACACTTTGGATTTTCATGAAGTGATCATCAAGCGGTCAGGTGACTACCCAGGGCCGGTTTCATGACCTCATGGTCGGTCCCTCACGTCATAATTAATTAGGCTTTCTCACCTAAGGCTCAGACGAATAAATGATTAAACCAGCATTTAATCATTCTTTCACCAAAAAATCGTCAACTCTTCAGAAGTTCTTTGTATTTGCTCACGTGAGCATATGGAAACTACATGGTTGATCCACGGTCCTATGTAGTCGTTCCCTCCTTCGTCTCATGGTTAACTTCTGACGAACCATGAATTGATTATCAATTGATCAAATTAGGGTTTCTGAATCCAAGGATCATCATTCCAGATTCCAACCTTAATAATTTTACGAAGACCTCATGGTCATTAATTTTATTAATTATGCTCGGTTCAACGACCAGTATTCTAATTAATATATTTGGTACGCTTCCAATAATCCATCAGATGAGCAACACATGCTCAGACGATCAAATATTCAACAATTCATCACATGAGCTAATATTTGCTCAAACCAAGGATTATTGGTTGAACAATCAATATTCAACGATCCATCGAATGAGCAATACTTGCTCACTTCATCGTAAGAACTATACCTCTGTCTCATGACATGTTCAATTCATGAGTTTCAGAACATCATGTTCAACTCAGCAACTACATGGACTCATCGTCCCATCAAACCACGAAGTCATCAATTGACTAACATACCACGAGACGTCAATCGTGTCACTTTGGGGGGATATCACTTAGGGTTTTGGTCTGGCGGTCTACGACACATGTGTTCAAACACACGATGGAATGTGAGCAAGTCGTGAAATTAGTTGAAGGAATTCACGAGGTAGTGGGTGGAAAATCGACCAAGTCTCCACACGTTGAGCAACTGGTTTCAAACACGTTCTCCACTTCCCCACTCCTTGATTCCATCAACTGTCACACTTCATGGGGTCATGGTGTCTAAAATTCCAGCAATATAAATAAGTCTCTGAATCATGATTGAGGGATGAGCATCAACAATATCATCAATCTCACGTCTCATCGACAACACGAGATCATCAACTCATCAATTGAGCAACTACTCTCAATTGAGCAATTTCGATCATTCAGAGCTTATCATATTCAGAATTCACAGACCCACAATCTTTGATTACCATTGATTCCACACATTTCCCAGCTTCTCTCCTACAGATCAACCCATCCTCTCTTGTGACCGAATTTACTCTGGAACGGTCATTGTCTTGATTTAGGACAGAGTACTAAAGATTGATCTCTCGAATCTAAAGCACCCCCTTTGCAGCGGTGCATCTGTGTAAGGTTTAAAATTTCGCTCCGTTCGGTCGTCTCCTCCGTTCGGTCGTCTCCTCAATTCCTTAAAAACCAGCAAATCATTTTTCCCCATCTACAGATTGCCGACCACAGTGGGAGATTAATTTCTTAGTTGCAATCTCAAGCTTTCACAAGATGGTTGATCTTAGGTCACGCACGATCGCAAATCCTAACATAGATGATGCTAACACTAGCAATGACACTAATGATGATATTCCAGAAACCATTTCTGCTTCCAATAATGGCGGTGGCGTCACTCCTCATCAGACTGGAGCACATCCCCTGTTTGGTCGTTCCCCTGAGGAAATCAGAGAAACCCCACCTACCATTTCTGATCTCATCAAAGTGCAAGAGACTCTTGCAAAGAATCAAACCGATATGGCTACAACAGAGAAGGAGCTATTTAATCAACTGAAGGCTCTCACTGATACAATGTCAGGGAAGACCCAAGGAAAAGGAAAAGAGAAGGAAAAATCCTCAGACGCTGATCCTGAGGTAATTTCGATTCATACAGTAGATGATGATGAAGTCCGCAAAGATGCAGACGATCCATCGGCGAAGGAGTCATCAAACTTCATCACTCAGGAGGATTTGGAACGCCTTCTGGAGAACCGTGGAAAGGACAAGACCCCACATGTCCATCGTCACCAGCCTCCATACCCTGCTACGCAGAGGATTCCTCTTCCAAAAGGTTATATCTCTCCAACCTTTACTTTGTACGACGGAACCGGCAATGCTCGGGAACATGTTTCTCGGTTCCTGGAAGCTTTGGGTGAACATGAGCATAACCATGTTGTTCGCCTCAAAGAATTTTCAAAATCCTTGAAAGGGAGAGCATACACCTGGTACAACAACATCGCACCAGGAACTATCAACGGTTGGGGAGAAATGGTTAATGCTTTCTATAGGAAGTATTTCTTCGTTTCAGAGCAAATTACCCTCTTGATCTCGGAAGGATGTTTCAAAGGAACAACGAACATCCTAACGATTATGTGAAAAGGTTCAGAGTTCAAGCGTTGGATTGCCATGATCCGAACGTCACGGAGCAGCAACTGGTAGACTTGTGTATCAACGGCATGATCCCGGTCTACAGAGCTTTATTGGAAAATATCCGTTTCCAGACCTTCTCAGAGCTTCATGAAGCGGCGAAGAGATCGGCAACTACTACTGCACCCGCTTTACTGGAAAGAACAAAAGCTACAAAGGCTGAAGAACCGCGAGACACTCGAGGTAGCAGACGTCTGATCAAGAAGCAGTAAAACCTCCAGCCTTCCACAAACACTGTTGCATAAGGGAGCAAACGGAAATCCAAACCGCCGCGCAAGCATACCTCAGCTCCTTCAAAAGCACAAAGGAAGGATAAGCAAGATGCACA
Organism: Papaver somniferum; assembly: GCF_003573695.1. Classification (NCBI taxonomy): domain Eukaryota; kingdom Viridiplantae; phylum Streptophyta; class Magnoliopsida; order Ranunculales; family Papaveraceae; genus Papaver; species Papaver somniferum. The sequence goes on from NC_039364.1 coordinate 124,126,629, forward strand.
AGCCTCTGACCAACGCACAAGAGTTCCTGATCAAGAAGCACCTGACTTTCCTTTTTCCATTAAAGAGGTGATCGAACTCCTGGATGTCTGGGTCCAAGATGGTGCAATCAAGTTGCCATATGTCAAGAAAGAACCAACTGAAGAAGACATGGAAAGTCCTCGTTACTGCCGCTTCCACAGGTTCGTCAATCATCCCACAAGCGACTGCGGAGTTTTGAAGCACATTTTCAAAGAGAAGGTTGATCCACAATAGCTTCAACTGGGGACTGAAGGAGTACACAAGAATCCTCTCCCAGTCAAAACCTTACACTCTCTGAACAACCTATCAAAGAGGCAGTTCAATCCTTGGTCGAACATGAATTGCGTTATCTGTCGAAGGCACAAAGGAGAGACATGTTCACAGTACTGAACCACATCGTGTCAAGAAGTCCATTCCGAAAATACTTCTTGAGCCTCCAACCACAGACCAAGATATGTACGACTGGGGACTGCTTACCACAGTCAATCTCAGAAGAAACGAATTTGGAAGAACGTTGATCGATGCTGACACCTCCATCAACAAAATTCCACTGAAAACCATCGGATCCACATGCATCACTCGACAAGAAGATACTCATGCTCCATCTCAATCAGAGACCTTGAAGGAGCGCTCGGAAATACTTATGGCTACATCATTCTCAAAGTGAACATAAGTTCAACCTGGACAGAAACCAAGTTTCACATAATCAATCAAGAAGATCCAGGATATGACATGTCCTTCAGACGAGCGTGGATCCATGCTGAAAAGATGAGTACTTACAAAGCGCCTTTGGTTACACATCTCTCCAACGAAGAAAGTTCTAATCCAGAAGATTTGACGGACATTCCTTCATCAGAGTACTTTGAGTAATTTCGACGAGGTTGAAGCAAGAACCTGCAAAATATGCATAGACATTCATCAAGAGGTTCCGCGCTCAGGCAAGTCTCATTCCATGTCTATGTCATTTATTTCCCCACATGCTATCCTAGCATGGGGACTTAATTATGCTAGCAACTCTACAAGACGTTATGAATGGTAGCTTCACCGCATTAGTATTTTACCAAGTGGTTGAATCTGACGTTTCTCCGAATCAAGCACTGAAATATTCATTATTGACGTCCAAACATGGCAAAGAACACTTTGGGCGTTTCTCCTGCAAGTCCATGTGTTCCACAAAATCAGAAAGCTCTGATGTCTGCACAAGTGTCGAATCCCACTACTGCAACGAAAGGGATGCTGAATCAACAGAAGATACTCCAGGGCCGAGACGATCAAACCCCTAAGACATTCGATGCTTAAGGAATATACGTTTCAACGCTCAAGCATCTAAAAAAGCCATCAAATTGTACTCCCAATCAAAGAGTACAGCTTCAGCACAAATATCTCGACGATGACACATTGATTCAACACCAGCACGATCAAAGTGTAACTAAACGATAAGTCTTCATTATCCCATGATAAGACTTCTGAAGCATATGCAACATCATGGATGGCGCTAACTCCTTCAATATACACCGGGAACCTGAGGTGATTCCGTGAAACTTCATCAACGGGTTTTCGCTATGTCACAAGCCCCTGCATGATTGAGGAACTTTCTCTCTTCACCATCACATCCAGTATGAAAACTCTTGATGCCATCTACCGCAACAATGTCGACTCACTGACAAAGCCAGTTCGTGGTAAAGTTATGCTTTCAGGAGCATTCAGGTTGAACTCTCAGTACACCTTCATCTTACGGACGCTCAACTCATCAACTAGTTCGTGAATGTAAAAGGCTCACTGGATGAAGTAGCAAAGATTATATCTATAATCATGGTTCTAGCCTTTTCGGTCTTTGGAGCAACTTCATCCATCTTCTTCAACACGGCATCACTGGTGGTGAAAGGAGTGTCACCTTCCACTGCTTTCCTGATAGCATCAATCTTTTGACGAAGCCATTTCAGATTGAAGCCAAGTTCTTCAGCTTTCTTCAAGTTGTACTCCCAATCAAAGAGTACATCCCGGGTGACAGTATTTCCAGCTGTGATGCGGATATCATTTATAACACGCAAGATGGCTTCTACTTGCCTCGTCAAGAAATAACTATGCTCCGGATCCTTGGTAACGACGATGTGCCCATACGTCTTCCACGGTTTCTTGTACATAGCAGCATATCTAATGGGAACGCTAAATCCACCAACAAACCTGCGATATGGGAGTATCTCACCAAATGAAGGAGTAAAAGCAGTCCCTGCGTTGGGATACTCATGCACTATTATCCGGTTCTCAGTCGCTGGAGCAGCGTCAGCAATCATAGGAACAACTTCGGTTGAAGCAGCTTCTTCCATTCTCGATTCGAGTTCCACCATCCCACGCAAAATTTGATTTTCAGTCACCTCCACGGCATCAACAAAAATCTTTCCATGACCTTGAGGTACAGGGATGGAGGTCTCATTATCAACGGCTCCATAGTTGCTCAAGTCATCATTGTTGGATCCATTATTCCCAACTTCAGCATTTGGCACCTAATGTGAAGATTACATGGGATTAGAATGATTCAAGCGTGGAAACCCAACACAACCATAAAATTCAGAATGTAAGTGAACTAACATCATCTAAGTTCCTTATTATGCACCCAAGACATGCGCAAATAGTGTAGAAGTCATGAAACACGTTTTCAAACAAGCTCAACAGAAGAGATTTTACACTTCCATGTATTCAAAGGAGAACTGGGAGAAATTGATAAGAAATTTAAGGTTGGGTCATATACCACTATCTTCGTATGGATGTTGACTACAACATGTCAAAATTTCATAGCAATCGGGTGAACAAACTAACAGATGTGGCCAAAACATCGGACACCATGCAATCTGGAAAAGTTCTGAAGGACTCCTGGAAGTTCACTATTTCGCCTTTTTCAGGCCCTAAACATGCTCAAACTTCAAAGAGCTTCATTGGTAAAGCTTGGAAATTTCCTGGGCTTGAAGATACATATGCAAACCGAGAAAATCTGACTTCGGACGAGGATTCTACAGCGTTTCTAGTAAAATCTGAAGTCTGAAATTTTCTGGTGACGTATTTCGGCAAAGTTATCCATAAATTCACATGGATTTTCATTCATTCATTCACGAATCAGCGATATCATACTTCTTTGAAGGAATTACAGGCAATATACTTACTAAGGGAGTCTCTAAATTATTTGAAGCCTCGACAATGCCAGAATCTCCATTGACAACACCACTATCTCCATTCGATTCAGGATTTCGGGAATTCTCCATATTCCCATGTCCTAAAGAAGAGTGCATTTCATCAACATGCTTCTTATCTACAATGGTTTCTTCCTGGATTCATCAAAAAAAATTATTATTATTTCATTCAAGGAGATGCCGTGATCACCTGCACGAAAGAGATATTTACATCGACTTCTTCATCAGTACTGGATTCCTGAATTGTTCGCCTGGGAACAAGTTGAAGACCGTCAATCGATGGATAAAAGGTCTGAAAAGAAATAACAAAACCTTGGTCTCGTGATCCTAATTGCACAGGCAGGAAAAAGTCATGACACAAGGAGCGCTAACAACTAACCAAAGAAACGGCTGGGGACTGCACGTCATTTGCTAACATCCTGTAGTCCTTACTTCTGGGTGCTCCGCCCCGAAGACTTTCTTCCATTTCTGAGGAGTCTACATTGATCTGAAACCTCACTACACGATTATCCTGTGGTATAGTTGATGAAATAACCAGGAGTACAACTCAGTATGAAGGATCTCTCACCATCACTCAGAGGTCCCAGAAGTACCATTTCTTGAAGTTGCACCCGCGGAGATGTCATCCCTGGAAACATCGTCTTTGAAAGTGTCATCATGGGAGTCAGTCATTCTTGCAAAGTGGTTGTGACCGATGCATAACATTTAGTGTATTATTCAAAGCGCAGGATTCAACAAGAAAACAAATCATGGAATAAAGATGCTCACATCAGCGTCTGCAAAAATGGTAACTTTCAACTCTTACCTGTTTACGATTCCACTAACAGTACATCAGTTAATACTTCAAATCTTGATCGTTCCTTCAAACCTGCTAAGACGAGCAAAATTCTGACATGATTTTCATAAAACCGTGAACAACCCACGTAAATTTTACAATGTGAACATTCACTGGTTTCTCAAAATCTGGACAGACGTCCATTCTACGATTGTGAAAACTCACATATAGACATTATTTTACCATGTATAATGGTCTACATTCAACAGTTTTTCAAAATCAAAACATGCTTTTACAAACTATATAAATATTTAACGTGAAACTCACGTAAATTTGGAAAATGTATCTATATATTTTTGCTCCCTCGCACGAGCATCTGTCTCTGAAGCGAGAGTATATTCTCAAAGATTTCTGAAAGCTCGAGATAAAAATTTTCATGAAAGCTCATAAACAAAATTTTATGACTAACAGACGCACGTCTATTTAAAAAAAAAAAAAAAAAACTTTCCTCTCGTACGAGCATCCACCTTTGAAACGAGAGTTTATTCCACTTTGTGAAATCTCACATATTTAAAAAATAAAATTTTGTTTTTCGTGAAAGCTCATAGACAAAATTTTTATCATTAGACTCAGGTCTATTTTGTTATTTTATCTGTCGAAGGCACAAATTAGAGTCATGTTCATAGTACTGAACCACATCGTGTCAGGAAGTCCATTCTGAAAATACTTCTTGAGCCTCTAGCCACATACCAAGAGATATACGACTGGGGACTTCTTACCACAATCAATCTCAGAAGAAACAAATTTGGAAGAACGTTGATCGATGCTGACACCGCCATCAACAACATTCCACTGAAAACCATTGGATCCACATGCTCAACAAGAAGATACTTATGCTCCATCTTAATCAGAGCCCTTGAAGGAGCGCTCGGAAATACTTATGGCTACATCATTCTCAAAGTAAACATAAGCTCAACCTGGGCAGAAACCAAGTTTTACATAATCAGGAAATGACATGTCCTTCAGACGAGCGTGGATCCACGCTGAAAAGATGGATACTTACAAAGCGCCTTTGGTTGCACAGAAACCAAGTTTCACGAAGATCCAGGATATGACATGTACTGACAAAGCGCCTTTGGTTTCACATCTCTCCAAAGATCCAGAAGATTTGACGGACATTCCATCATCAGAGCACTTGGAGGAAATTCGAACTTTGGCGGGATTGAAGCAAGAACCTGCAAAAGATGCGTAGACATTCATCAAGAGGTTCCGCACTCAGGAAAGTCTCATTCTATGTCGATGTCATTTATTTCCCCACATGTTATCCTAGCATGAGGACTTAATTATGCTAGCAACTCTACAAGACGTTATGAATGGTAGCTTCATCGCATTAGTATTTTATCAAGTGGTTGAATCTGACGTTTCTCCGAATCAAGCATTGAAACATTCAATACTGACGTCCAAGCATGGCAAAAAAACACTTTGGGAGTTTCTCCTACAGGTCCATGTGTTCTACAAAATCAGAAAGCTCTGATGTCTGCACAAGTGTCGAATCCCACTACTGCAACGAAAGGAATGCTGAATCAACAGAAGATACTCCAGGGCCGAGATGATCAAACCCCTAAGACATTCGATGCTTAAGGAATATACGTTTCAACGCTCAAGCATCTAAAAGGCCATAAAATTGTACTCCCAATCAAAGAGTACAATTTCAGCACAAATATCTCGACGGTGACACATTGATTCAACACCAGCACGATCAAAGTGTAACTAAACTACAATCGATAAGTCTTCATTATCCCATGATAAGACTTCTGAAGCATATGCAACATCATTCATGCATGGATGGCACTAACTTCTTCAATATACACTGGGCAACCTGAGGTGATTCCGTGAAACTTCATCAACGGGATTTCTCTACATCACAATCCCCTGCATGATTGAGGAACTTTCTCTCTTCACCAATCACATCCAGTATGAAAATTGCTGATGCTATCTACCGTAACAATGTCGACTCACTTACAAAGCCAGTTCATGGTAAAGTTATGCTTTCAGGAGCATTCAGGTTAAACTCTCAGTACACCTTCATCTTACGGACGCTCAACTCGTCAACTAGTTCGTGAATGTAAAAGGCTCATTGGATGAAGGAGCAAAGATTATATCTATAACCATGATTTTAGCCTTTTCGGTCTTTGGAGCAACTTCAACCATGGTATCAGCATCAACAATAATATCTAGAGGAACACAATCCATGATCTCAGCATAGACAAAGATCTCTGGAGTGTAATCATTCATGTTTTCAGCACCAACAACGGTCTCATGAGCAACATCCTCAGGGCTTCATCAACTAATCATTCTCTGAAGTGTTACATATGAAACGGACTTCTCTAAGAACCAATGATTCATATCAAGATGTGTATACCTAATAACATGCTCACATGAAAGTCTTCCCAAAGCTAGCACGACTGGTCGGCATAATCCAGAGTCTTCTACAAGATGTTCTCATCACCTCTACAAATGAGATACAACACACTTCAGGCCATGGGTTTGCAAAAACGTACAAATGGGTTAGGAATGGGACAATGCTTCCTCAACGAAAGATGTTCGTCTATGTCTCTTCTACAATATACCAAAAGGGCGCATAAATCGGACATACAAGCTGAAAGATATGGCCTTTACCGTCAGGTCTACGAAATCTGAAACATTTGTACGGGATTAAAAATTACAAATGTGCACGCTTCGTTGGATGAACTCTACAACTCCAAATTGAGTGATTCTTGTCTCATTAGACAACTCAGTCTCTTAGCTTCAAAATTCGGGGTCAAGCATCAAATTCCGACGTCGTATGAGGTTCCTACAGCTTCCAGAGCGTACAACATGCAAGCAACAATTATTAGACGGGATTCACAACTTCCACAGTCGATCGGTGTCCACCAGGTCTTTTCGCTAAGTCCTTCATCAAGTTTTACAGTCCAAGACTCGTGACACCAGACTCTCATGTGATAATCATTCATCATAAAAGCAATGCTACCACCGGGACATGAAACCATGGTCATTACATCATCCCGTCTCGAGAGCAACCTCAGCTACGGTCTCGTGACCAGGGTTTCAGAAGTGATGTTCTACGACTGACATAAGCAAGATGGCGCTGCAAGCACCATGCTCATGTATCAATCAAAGGATCCTGATATCAAAGGAATCAATGACATTAAAAGCCTCCACCAACCGTTCAAGACACAAGCGAATGGTCTAAAGACACAACATGAATGTTTTACAACAAGCTCGTCTGAGATGATTTTACACTGCCCTGTACAAACCGACGATCTGGGAGAAATTGGTGAAGAATTTGTGGATGGGTCGTACACCATTCTCTTCGTATAGATGTCCTCTTCAACATATCCAAAATTCAGAGCAATTGAAGAAACGAGCGAAGAGTTGTGGCCAAAACATTGGACCACATGCCAGCTGAAAATTTTATGAAGGTCTCCTGGAAGTTTACTGTTTCGTCGATTTCGGATCCTAAACATGCTCGGAACCCGAAAAGCTTCTTTGCTAAAGTTTGGAAATTTCCTGGGCATGAGGATACGTGGTTAGACTGTGAAAATCCAACATCAAACGAAGATTCTATAACAATTTCAATGAAGACCTAATTTCTGAATTTTCTGATGACGAATTATGGCGAAATTCTTCGTTCATCCACATATGAATCAGGAGCTACACCATCAACACAAAGCCGAACTTCATCTTCAGCCGATAGTCTCATTTGCTGAAGTCGGTGGTGCTTATGCTGATAAGGGACGACTCACAGATGATCTAGAGACATACAAAGTACCAGCTTTCCAGCGTCTCTGAAAGGTTGATTCATCCCAGGATGAACATCTGCAAACGTCTTCATGTTTGACTTGATATTTCTGGAGTGTTCGCCGGAAGATCCAGAAGGGTGGTTGTAACCAGAAGTCACCACTATCTGAGGCGAAATACATGGAGTCATGGATATACCAACAACAAGCACGCGCTAAAACGGTAACAATCCAACTCTTACCTATTTACAATTTCACTAGCTGTAGTGATTATAACGTCAAAATTTCGAAAATTTGCTCGTTCCTTCAAACCTGTAAAGTCGAGCAAAATTCATTATTCAAAATCATGACTTTATTTTCATCAAACCGTGAACCACCCACGTGAATTTTAACATTCACTGGTTTTTCAAAAATTGGACAAACGTCCATTTTACAATTGTAAAAACTCACATACAGACATTACTTCATCATATATAAGTGTCTACTTTCAATAGTTGTTCAAAATCAAAACATGATTTTAAAAAATATATAAATATTTAACGTGAAACTCACGAAAATTTGAAAAAAGATGTCTATATATTTTGCTCCCTCGCACGAGCATGTGTCTTTGAAGCGAGAGTATATTTTCAAAGATTTCTGAAACTCGAAGATAAAATTTTCATGAAAGCTCGTAAACAAAATTTTATTACTAACAGACGCAATGTCTATTAAAAAAAAAAACTTTTCTCTCGTACGAGCATTCACCTTTGAAACGAGAGTTTATTCCACTTTGTGAAATCTCACATATTTAAAAAAAATAAATTGTTTTTCGTGAAAGCTCATAGACAAAATTTTATCATTAGACTCAGGTCTATCTTGTTTGTTTCTTAAACTAACGAACGTCCGCGGATTCCCTTTCTTGGTCCCGGATCCGTGAATCCTAAATCGACCAACGTTCCACCATCGAATCAGCGGTTATACACCAATTTATGCTCACTGGATGATGCTCTATTACGCCACTGGGGTTCCGCTTAAACCATGGTTTGCTCATTCAGTCGAAATCCGGTAATGTCTTATCTTATGACTAAGTTCAATTGCTTATTTTTGTTTGTACCTGGAAAATCACCATTCAATGCTGACTGAGGAACATGACTGTTCCTCACTAAGCAGGGGACTTAATGTAGATGGTGGATTTTCGACAAAGGGTAGAATTGTAAAACTATACTCCAGATTCGGCAACCGGATGAGTATTGAGGCTCATGTCTCTCATCAAAGCATGAAAGCTCATGCCATAAAATCCCTGACTGAGAAGGCCGTCTCTCAGAGTACATGTAGATGTGTAGTCTCTCAGCTGAGGCCACGCCACATCTCATGAATACTGAGCAATTTCAGTAATTACTCCGGATCCGGCAATCGGATGAGTATCGAGACTCATGTCTCTATGCATGAAAGCTCATGCCACCTCTGATGGAGAAAGTCTCTCAGGGAAGATGATGATGTGTAGTCTCTCAGCTGAGGCCACGACACATCTCATACTGTATAGAATCGAAAGATTGGGCGGCTCCTAGACAGCATGTCTGCTAGTATAGAGCGACAACGTCTTCGGGATGTAACCAGGTTTTCCCCGACTATGCAAGAGGAATATGACACTCTAGCAAGTTCATATTTCTCAACCCTCAGATAATTAATGCTCCTAGACAGGAAGCCCTTCTAGTATAGAGCCAACAATTAATTATCTTAAATCGTCTGAATATCCAGCAATATTCTACGAGTCGTCAATAAATCGTCCGAATATCCAGCAATATTCTACGAGCCATCGTCTGAATATCCAACAATATTCTACGAGTCGTCAATAAATCGTCTGAATATCCAGCAATATTCTACGAGCCATCGTCTGAATATCCAACAATATTCTACGAGTCGTCTAATCGCCTGAATATCCAACAATACTCTACGAATCCTTGTTATATTTCGTTACTTCATTCTGTGGTTCTTCCCATCAGAATTCCACGGGTTAGTAATAAATATTCAACGAAACATGCATCTGAGCATCGAATAAGCCCTGACAAAAATGGTGCAAGTGTAATTAGCAGATAATGCACATACCAGCATTTTGAATGCACGAACGAGCATTTTAAAAATACGAACGAACGAGGAACCTATGCAAAATAGGAAGGGAAAATAATAATAATAATAAAATATTAAACAAAAGCGCCAGGGGACTAGGCTCACCAGCCGGCCAGTCATGCCGTGACTAGTCCCGCGCCCAATTTTATATTTTACCATATTTTTACTATTTTCACGATCTCATGAAAATCCTCTCGTTCGAGAAAATTTCCTTTATTTCAAAGAAATTATCTAAATCACATGATTTTATCAAAAAATAATAAAATTAGGGAAAGGTGTCGTGGGACCGAGCACCAGCCGGCCATGTCTTGGCCGTGGCCGGTCCCACACCTCACGTCTCCAATATTTTATTATTTCTCTCAAATTATGAAAATTCCTTGATTTTATGAATTTTCCCTAAAATTACCTAATTTCATGTATTTTCCCTAAAATCATGGAAAATATTAAAAAAATTATTAGGAAAACTTGTGGGACCGGGCTCTAGCCGGCCGACCATGCCCTAGCTGGTCCCACACGCCCATTATTTTATTATTATTTGGTGTTTGGTTTTTTGATTTCATGAAAACTCCCTGATTTCAACAAAATGTCTTGGTTTTCAACAAATCCCTTTGATTTTATGAAAAATTATCTAAAATCATCAAAATTACATAAAATTGGGAAGAGTGCCTTGGGGCCCGCGCCCATTGGCCGGCCGGCAATACCACGGCCATTGCCGGTCCCACACTTCCATTCCCTATTTTATATTTTAATTTATGTCTCTCATCTCATGGAAGTTCCCTAATTTCGCCAAACTCTCCAATTTCTTGGAATTTTCCTTAAATTAGAGAAAAATACATAAAATCACATAAAATTGGGAAGATTGCCTTGGGGCCCGTGCCCACTGGCCGGCCGGCCATGCCACGGCCATTGACGATCCCACACTCCCATTCCCTATTTTATATTTTAATTTATGTCTCTCATCTCATGGAAGTTCCCTAATTTCGCCAAACTCTCCAGTTTCATGGAATTTCCCTTAAATCAGAGAAAAATACATAAAATCACATAAAACGGGGAAAAGCATGTGGGACCGCGTGTCACCCGGCCGACCATGCCCTAGCAGTGGCCGGTCCCATACCTTGTGATTCCTTGTTTATTTATTATTTTCATCATCTCATGTATTTTTGCCGGTTTCAACAAAACCATGGATTTTGCATATTTTCCTCAAATGTTGCTCAAACGTGCATCAGAAAATATCAAAATTCTCAGGACTAAAGCACGGACACTATGGTGACACGGGAACATCCCCTTGAACGACCAAGGGTGACCCTGAGGCTTGCAAACAACTGGTCCCGCATGTTTTAATGATTTTAACCTAATTTGCTCAGTTGCTCATATTAGGTTCGAACTCTTTCCAAACAATTGGAAGTTCGCTCAAACGACCATCTACTGGTCCCACGACCATCAAGAGCCGGTCTCATGACCTCTTGGTCGGCCCCTCATAGAGACTTTGGTATTTTTTGCTCATTCGAGCATCTTGGCATTATATGGTGAACCCGTCATCCCATGTAGTCGGTCCCGTGTTGATTTGCAATAAATCATCATTTCGGTAAAATTAGGGTTTTGAATCCATAGCTCTACAGAAACATGATTCTGTGCAGATTCGAACACACTGATAATTTTATGTTGATTCCATGATTGATATTCATATTTATTTTGCTCGACCCAGCAGTAAGTAACTTAAATTAATTTTTTATTTGGTCCAGCTACCAACAATTCATCAAAAGAACAATATTTGCTCGAACTAGTAATATTCGCTCGAACCGGCAATATTTATTCAATTTGCAATATTCGCTCAGACTAGCAATATTTTCTCAAATCAAATAATATTAGTTCAACTACCAATATTCAACAATTTAGCAACACAGTTTTGCTCGTCTTAGGTTATAATGATACCTCGTCTCAGCAGACACATTAAATTATGAGTTTCGAAACATTTTCTAATCATGTTCAACTCAGCGCTACATGGACTCATCGTCCCATAAAGTCAGCAACTGACTCCACAATCACGAGATTTCAGTCGTGTCACATGGGGGGATATTAACTAGGGTTTTGGTCTGGCGGTCTACGGCACGTGTGTTCACCCACGACGAGAATGTGAGCAAGTCGTGCAATCAGTTGGCAGAGTCAGCAAAGTAGTGGGTGGAAAGTTAACCAAGTCTCCGCACGACGAGTAATTGGTTTTAACACGATTTCCCCATTTCCCACTCTCTGATTCCAGCAACTGTCACACTTCGTGGGATCATGGTGTTTTCAACTCCGACATTATAAAATGTCTCTGAATCCTGATTGAAAAAATGGAGGTTTTTCGAACAATCAAACAACATTCGCCAATACGAGCAATTTCTCATCAAAGTCCATACAAACAATCTTTCGTCTACACGAACTCACAGAAATTACTCTCAATTGAGAAAAATTCAATCATTCGGAGCATTTTCACGCTGAATTCACAACACACCTACAATCTCAGATCACCATTGATCTCATGCATTTCTCAGCTTCCCTCATACAAATCAACCCATCCTCTCTTGTGACCGAATTGACTCTGGAACAGCCATTGTTCTTGGTTTAGGCCGGGGTCTTACATATTGATATCTCGAACTTAAAGTACTCCCTTCTTGCAGTGCATCTGTGTGAGGTTCAACATTTCGCTCGGTTCAAGGAGTCTCCACACGGTCGACTCTTCAATTTCGTAAAAACCAACAAATCGTTTTTCCCTATTCACAATTGGTTATCAGAACATGATGTGTGGAACCCTCGTGCCTAACTCTACAGGTTTGCAAGCCTATTCTGAGATTTGTAAGATTCTTTTCGTATTGTCCTTTTTTTTCGTTTCTTTGTGATTTTTGTTACAAAAATGGGGAGGAATATATGGAGTAAACAAGTGATACCGGCATTGATTTTATATTAATTGGTATCACTAAGGAAAAGAACATTGGTACTTGAATGTTTTATTTAACGAAAGAGTGAAAGCACAGACTAAGGGGGAGTAACATGTCATATAAATTGGTATAACAAAGACGTGCGGATTGAATATCTACCTATCTTCCTTAGGGGGAGTATTTTCTTTGTTATTATAATGTTAACAACGATATTTTCAAGGATTGAATATAAGCAGTTTCACTGTGCCGTTGAATCGGGAATCAAGCGGATTATGATGAATTATTGTAATTTGTTTATCCATATGATGTAAGAGTTTGGTCACTAAAATTGACAAAGGAGGAGATTGTTAGAGCATGACTCAGTTGAACCCACCAAGCGTTGGTATGTCAAGTTTGTTTGTCATATTTTAGTGAATCAAAACTCATGTTAAGAGTCGCTTGATTATGTACTAGAGTTAAACTTCGCATAAGTTAGATTGAAAGTATTAGGATATGAGACATTACAAGTTTTGCGAAGACTTGAAGATGTGAAGAAGCAAGGAGCTAAAACGACAACAATCATCCTTCCACTTGAGGTTAGTGATATTTGACTTGAACTGTTTCATTCCCTAACGTATATTTCAAATCGTGCATATTGAAAACATAATTGCGAAGCATATTTGAACTCTAGATAGACATAGTAATAAGGAATACAATACGAGGTTTATTGCTTAACCATTAAACTTTGTAGATAAGACATCGCCATAATCATTTGAATGCTATTGTGATTATGTATGGGTATGAGGTGAGGATTTCATCCTAGGGAACAATGTTTACATGTGTTCTAAGGAAGTAAGTTCATAAAATTGTTTTGTGAACCGAAAAGGAAATTTCCAGGTGTTATTGGTTTTTTTATTCATTGCATATCTTATGAACAACCAATATGTGTGATAAAGTAGAACCGCTCACAACTTGTTGTGTTTTTGGTAGAACTATTCACAAAGGCCTGACTTTTGTATTGGTATAACTTTTATTAGTAAAACCAATCTTAAGTAATCACCTTGGTATGATCGGATTATGTCTGCCTTGGGGAAAGGGAATCGATCCTTGTAAGGGAAAGGGAACCGATCCTTGTAAGGGAAAGGGGAACCCATCCTAGTATGGGAAAGGGGGAACCGATCCTTGTAAGGGGTACAGTACATCAAGGGGAACCGATCCTTGTATGGGGTGCATCAAGGTTTACAACAGAAAGGGGAACCGATCCTGTGAACATGTGCAACACATATAAGTTAGATACCATATATATGTGGGGAACCGATCCTAATACCTAGTCAACTGAATATTTTGGGAAGCTAGTGTGACTATGCGTAGTACTCACATGGAGGTAGAACCGAAACTTGTTTTGGTAGAACCGTAAACCCATGATTGTGATTGAATGTTCGTTTGATCAATCACATAGTTCTTGAAAGTCAGATGAACCAATTCTAAACTTGTTTGGAAGTGTGGCAATTCGGTTTCAAGGTTGTAAGTGTGAAAGAGAACTTACAAAGTTAAGATGTCGACAAACTTTGAACACGTGCTGAGAATGTTTATTTCTATAATTGTTCAAAGATATTCCTTAACAGCTAAGGGAAGAGAATCCCAGGATCGAAACACAAATAAGTTAAGAATCTTTTAATTAAGGTTATTAATTTCATTTGTATGGAAATTACAGAATTGGTAATGTGCATTTACTAATTATATTTTCCAAGAGATTTCGATTGTTATTTTTGGACAGAGCGTTTCCAGGAATTATGAAAACCGAATCTGTGTATTTATGAAAATCTTGAGAATATTTTCGGTTTTGTAAATTCCTTGGTGTCCAAACTTCCTTGTCTATAAATACACGAAGTTTTCCTTTCTAGAAAACTAATCCTTCGTAACAACAGACTTCCTCTTTTGTCTTTGTTACTGGTGTAGCCGCCTATCAGAGAGGAGAGTAATCTAATTAGGTGAAATTTCTTACGGCCACTCGTTTTAAAGTCTTCTTTGGGATTGAGAATCTCTAGCGCGACCCGTTGGTGGGAAACTAGATAATTGCAGTTTATCTTTGTTTTCGATTGATTTGATTGACTAACGATGGTTGAAATCTGATTGTACCTAGTTTGTTTATTCTTGAGAATCTTCTCTTCTGATATAAGATTCACTCAAACTAGTTCAGAGTTTCGACAGGGATCTTTAGACTGTTGTTAGTTCTAAAGACGATCTTGTGATAATTGATAAGTGCATATTTCACATATATTTAGTGTCAATTCCATGCTACTATTTGTTGGTTTTCTTGCAAATTATTGTATATTACGTTTGTTTTCTCTTATTTGTGTTTTATTAGGTGAATCATCCAAAAAAAGTGAAATATCACTTAATTGTGCAATAAAAGAAGCTAGCTACAAGTGGAGAAGGGCCAAAGACCAATTGGAACTCATTCAAGTACAATTGGACCAATTGAAATATCACTCCTTCTTTTATTATTTTTTGTAGCTAGAGACAAAAACGGAAAGAAAAATAAAGTTTTGGTCTTTGATTTTTATTGTGAGCTTTTATTTTTAGTTTCAATTTTTTTCTTTCCTTTTTATTTATTTCTTACCAGCTATTTAGCTATGAGTAGCTAAACTTTTTTTTTGATTAGGATGATCTCAAAGTCCTGAACAATGAAGCTTTAATTTTCTTAAACCAAGTTTATTTTAAGTTTTATTTATTTGTTGATTATCTTTATTATTTTTAATGTTAAAGAATATTGAGGGGTTATTTAAAGTGATCAATTAAATTAACCAATCAATATTTCTTCTATTAGTTTAGGGCTGTGTGATACGTGTAATTGTCACATCAACTCTTTACACCAGTAGTAAATCGCAAGAGCTGACAGAGGGATTCTGTTAAGCAATTGTGTATAAAGATAACACTAGTAAACAGGCCGAGCCTATGCGTCTGATGCTAGGATCGACCTGATTCACAGAGTGTAAAGCATTCTTTAATCTACACCTTGAGAGCTTATTCTTGGTGGGTTAGTTGGATAGAAACTGGTAGTCGAGCGCTTCCGTATCCAGTGACAACAGGAATCCGGGGGATATTAGAGCTTATTGCTATTCTACAGTTGGTAACAATATAAATTCAACAATAGATAAACTTGTATTCAATTAAGTTTCATTTCAGTGACGACGAAGGATTCCCTGGTCATCTTTCTTCTCATTGTTTACAACAAAGTTTTATTATTTTCTTTTACTAATTAGTTCGATTCAAAATCTAAAAACCCCTTTTTCAGTTACTTATAACAATTAAAGTTTCTCCGCTCTTTGTGGGAACAAACTCCTTGCCATTATATTACTAGTTAATTGTGTGGAAAGAAGTAATTAATTTGTTGTGTAAACGACGCGCATCAATAATCTATTGTTAACAGACTCCGTTCTGTGCGTGATTGATCACAAGAGATTCAAGTGACTGTGTGCAGGTTTTTATTGAAGATTTAAGAAGATTTGAAGACAAAGAAGATATTGAAGATGTGACTTGGGTTTTATAATCTTTGGTGTGCACAATACATGTTTCGGTAAAAGAGGATCCAATTAATAATTAATTTATCCTTGTGGTAGATTGGATTGATTAATTGAGTAGATCGGCATCAACACGGTTCTTCAGATTAAAGGTGTTGTTGGCTTAATCTTAAACGATTACCTTAGGGTGATTGAACATAAGATAGATCTACACCCAACGAAGGAGTTTATGTTAAGATAAACGGAAGAGCCTTTGTCCGACTCATATCACTTCGTTGAATAGAGTTGATACCAAACATATTTCTTGTTCCTTTACTGTTTGGAATACGAACCAAAGGGATTGTTCCAAGTACGTGACTTATTCATAGGTCGGAGGCGTGGGAATACAGACGGAACTAAGTGAACTATAGGGTTAGTTACTTGGTCTCAACTATATGAAGTTAGGTGTAATTTTGTGTAGCGGCTTAATCCTGAGAGTATTCAATTCTGGACTAGGTCCCAGAGTTTTTCTGCATTTGCGGTTTCCTCGTTAACAAAATCTTGCTGTATCATTTACTTTTATTTTACGCATTATAATTGTTTTATTATAATTAAAGTAAATTACACAAATGTTAATTCCTATTTACTTGATAAGCAATCCTATTGTGTTTGGTTAAGTCCGAACCTTTGTATCAAGTAAACATACTTCGTTGTTGTATTGTCTCGATCTCGTATCCATAGACGATCACACAAAGTGTGAGCCGATTAGTTGTATTGTCTCGACTCAGTCCATAAACAATCACTTTCGGAGAAAGGACTTATAGGTAGGAAAAGTTTTAGCTTGAGGTATATTTTGGTACCCTCGCCTTTTCAATTGGTATCAGAGCAGGCAAACACGAAAAGATCTAACAATCTGTGTTTGGTGCGATCCAACCTATAAGAATTGAATCTAATGAATGATTCAGTTAACGTAAAGCAAGACATCAAGAGTTCTTAATTAACACTTGATGATGGCATCTACGAATCAATATCTGAAGATATCGTCACTAGAGTGTCTACTAGACAAGTTAATCTTGTTAATAATGTAGAAACCGATGACGACTGGAAAATAAGTCTACAAGAAAGGCTAGATGAAATTTCCGATGATGATGACTCAGATTTTGAACAAGAAGTAGAAGAAGATATCTCATAATACTCTAAACTGCTGAAACCCTTGAAAAATGAAAAGCTGAGAACTTCAGATTTTCTTGGTTTTATGACTCCTCTTTGTCGTGGGAACAAGAAACTGACGAAGGTTTTTCAAGGTTATTATATTGGTTTCCAAACCATGAATATCTTCTTAAAGATCGTACAAATGATCTAAATTCTAAGAAATTAGAATGTGAAAATCTTCGAAGAGAACTGTTTTTGTCGGAAAAGAAACGTGCTGAATCGGAAGCAATGTTTAATTCTCGACAAGTACAGGGTCTTGAAGAAAAAGCCAGTGCTAGTCTCTCTCAAACAAAATTGTTAGAGAAAGAGCGTGATGTTTCTCTTGAAAAAATTCACTTATTGGAAGAGAAACTTGTTGAATCTGATGCAAGGATTAACTCTCAACAAAAGAGTTTTGAAGAGAAAGAAGGTGTATATCTCTCACAAGAAAAACGCCTTGAGGCTGATCTAGCTAGTGTTCTTGAGAAAATCAAGATGTTGGAAGAAGAAAATTTGGATCTTAAAAAGTCCAATGAAAGATCAAACAAGTTAACCTCAATCTTAGAAGCAAGTAGAAATCATCGTGATACACGAGGGTTGGGCTATAAGGGAATAGATGCTTCAAATATTATCAAAGAGGTAAAATTTGTTAAAGCTACAAATTCTTCTCAACCAGAGGCTTCCACTGATGACAAAGATGCTCGTATTTCTTGTAAAGAAGAAAAGTTTGTCAAGCCTAAGAACAAGAAGAAGAAGAAGAAGAAGAAAACTCGTCGAGCTCCAATACAAGAGGATCCACAAAAAGGTAACATAAAAACTCATACTTCGTATTTTTATATGAAGCATTGTTGTTATTGTGGTAATAAATGACACTTGCAATGGGAATGCAGAGTTCGTAAGATGCAAGATACACTTTCCTTTGTATCAAACGAATTGGCAAAGTTTTCTCCTTATAAGAACTCAGATCGTTATTGTCCTAAATTAGGCAAAAGAATTATTATAATGATAGTTCAAAATTTGCATATCACTCGACAATGTCATCTCATAAAATACCCAATTATCGAAAGAGAGATGACGTTTCAAATGCAAAGACAAGATCTGATGTTCCAAATTGGAGAAAGGATGTTTCACAAAGTATTCAAAAAGACAGTGATCCTAATGGTATTGTGAAGGAGAAAGCTTCTCCTGCAAAACCCAACTCTAAATGGGTCCCTAAGTCCTCCATAGCCAAGAAGGGACCAAAAGTTAGTCACAAGAATGACTCTCAGCTGTTAATTGTTGGTGACAATAATTACAAGAGTCTTCTTGAAAGGCTAAAGAAAGACATTATGTCTGAAATCTCTTGTACCAGTAAAGGTTGTGATAATGACACTCTACATCACAAGTCAAAGAAGAAAAACAAGAGATGGAACAAGAGAAAACAAACCAAGCAAGAGGTCAATAATGATGATTCAGTCTTAGTCACTCGTGACGAACAAGACAAGGATCAACTAAACACAACCTAGTTGTGTTAGAATGTGCATGCTCACCTTAGTGCTCAATCTTTTGAAAGGTGAGGAAGCACATGATCTCTCGGTTATTATATGACTAATTAACATCTTTAGGAGATTTCTTTTCTTCTATACTCATACTCTCTCTATCTCTATTTGAGTTTTTGATAGAAACGGTAATTGTGAGTTTATGATGTTGATATCTACTGATCATATATGTGTAGCTCTTGTTTTTACGGTTGAAACGAGCCAAAAATCACTGAATTCGAACATCATATGCAAAAGTTATGTCGAAAACAGTTTAGTATTGTGATCTGTCACAAGTAACACATGGGAACCGATCCTAGTACCCCCTAGGGAACCGATCCTAGTACCATGTCATGGTAAGGGAACCGATCCTAGTGAGAGGTACCCTTACGAAGAAGTGTAAAACTGTTTTGCACACAACTTCTTCGTCCGAACTCGGAATGACCTCATTCTTTTTGCGTTGGTTTTGAAATTCAATTTCCTATAAGATTGAGGTAATTGCAATACTTGATTTTATGTTGAACATTTATGGTGTATTTCAAACTGGTTTATGGGATGTTTGATTTCGGTTTTACTACCTTAATATTCGATCTCATATATTGTAAATCCTCATGGTTTGGGTGACTTTTTGATTTAGCGGGATTAAGTTCTAGCCCTAGTATGTAGTATTTATCAAAGGATTATGAGGGGTTCTAATAGAAACAATATGTGAAAAAGTCACAATATGTTGAATCGGTTTTGGTTTAGCATAAAAGCATACGTGTTTCGACGGTTTTCAACTTCTGCTTGTAATTGTTAAAACCGGTTTTCAACCTTTCTCTGGTAAAGGTTGAGGTATGTTGTTATTCTTTTGTTCACGTATAAGGATGACAACGTGGTGATATTTCGATATCAATTCCCTCTGGACGAAGATGCAATCATATTGGAGAAGTGGATGCGAAATTTGAGGTAACAATCTTGTTAGTTAATTGTTTTCCTGTTTAAGAAAAGCCTGAGTTTATATTATATATATTGTTGCTTTTGCTTAACGAAATTTAGGTTCAACTGATATTTATTCCATGATGTGTGTGTGGATGTGTGTTTCAATTGGTTCATGTTAAGAAAAACTATTGTTATCTTGCTTTATTGTGTGATATCAATCGTTTAGGCTTACAAAATTTCGGTACAATTGATGTGTGTGTGATTCAATTGGTTCCGGTTAAGAAAAACTATTGTTATCTTGCTTTTGTATGGTATCAATCGTTTAGGCTTACAAAATTACGGTGCAATTGCGGTGCTTATAATGTCTATTATTGTTTTAATTGCTTCCGATTGAGGTGAATAACTATGCAAGTTGATTTATTTTGGTTTGTGTGAATTATTTATGGCTTAACGAAATAATATGTGTACATGATGAGTTGTTTAGTCCAATTCAATTCCGGATAAGAAACTAAGTTAATTCTGATCTTAGTTTGTCTTATCAAAGTGAGGTTTCGGTTATTCAAGTCTAATCGAATGCCTAAACAAAGAAATGCTATTAACTAACCTAGTATTTGGTTTGTTTAAAATTGAAAGGTCTAAGTTTATGGATAATTAGTACCTGATGAGAAAAATGGAGTTTATTCTTTATTTTGGTCTTATCGAATTAAGCGTTTGTTTTTGAACAATTGGTTTAGCAAAGGAACTAATGTGATTAGTTGTTTTTGGTTTGCTAAACTAAATGGGAAAAATTGTTTCGGCAATTGTTTCCTTGGTAACATATCAAAATAAGACTACTTGTAGTTTCGGTTTTGATATTGGTTACCAGAACATGATGTGTGGAACCCTCATGCCTAACTCCACAGGTTTGCAAGTCTATTCTGAGATTTGTAAGATTATTTTTGTGTTGTCCTTTATTTTTTCATTTCTTTGTCATTTTTGTTACAAAAATGGGGATAAATATATGGAGTAAACAAGTGATACTGGCATTGATTTTATATTAATTGGTATCACTAAGGAAAAGAACATTGGTACTTGAATGTTTTATCTAACGAAAGAGTGAAAGCACAGACTAAGGGGGAGTAACATGTCATATAGATTGGTATAACAAAGACGTGCGGATTGAATATCTACCAATCTTCCTTAGGGGGAGTATTTTTTTTGTTATTATAATGTCAACATCGACATTTTCAAGGATTGAATGTAAGCAGTTTCACTGTGCTGTTGAATCGGGAATCAAGCAGATTGTAATGAATTATTGTAATTTGTTTATCCATATGATGTAAGAATTTTGTCACTAAAATTGACAAAGGGGAGATTGTTAGATCATGACTCGGTTGAACCCACCAAGCGTTGGTATGTCAAGTTTGGTTGTCATATTTTTGTGAATCAAAACTCATGTTAAGAGTCGCTTGATTATGTACTAGAGTTAAACTTCGTATAGGTTAGCTTGAAAGTATTAGGATATGAGACATTACAAGTATTGCGAATACTTGAAGATGTGAAGAAGCAAGGAGCTACAACGACAACAATCATCCTTCCACTTGAGGTTAGTGATATTTGACTTGAACTGTTTCATTCCCTAACGTATCTTTCAAGTCGTGCATATTGAAAACATAACTGCGAAGCATATTTGAACTCTAGATAGACATAGTATTAAGGAATACAATACGAGGTTTATTGCTTAACCATTAAACTTTGTAGATAATACATCACCATAATCATTTGAATGCTATTGTGATTATGTATGGGTATGAGGTGAGGATTTCATCCTAGGGAACAATGTTTACATGTGTTCTAAGGAAGTAAGTTCATAAACTTGTTTTGTGAACCGAAAAGGAAATTTCCAGGTGTTATTGGTTTTGTTATTCATTGCATATTATGAACAACCAATATGTGATAAAGTAGAACCGCTCACAACTTGTTGTGTTTTTGGTAGAACTATTCACAAAGGCCTGACTTTTGTATTGGTATAACTTTTATTAGTAAAACCAATCTTAAGTAATCACCTTGGTATGATCGGATTATGTATGCCTTGGGGAAAGGGAACCGATCCTTGTAAGGGAAAGGGAACCGATCCTAGTTGGGAAAGGGGGGAACCGATCCTTGTAAGGGGTGCATACATCAAGGGGAACCGATCCTTGTATGGGGTGCAACAAGGTTTACAACAGAAAGGGAAACCGATCCTGGAACATGTGCAACACATATAAGTTAGATACCATATATATGTGGGGAACCGATCCTAGTACCTAGTCAACCGAAATTTTGGGAAGCTAGTGTGACTATGCGTAGTACTCACATGGAGGTAGAACCGAAACTTGTTTTGGTAGAACCGTAAACCCATGATTGTGATTGAATGTTGGTTTGATCAATCACATAGTTCTTGAAAGTCAGATGAACCAATTCTAAACTTGTTTGGAAGTGTGGCAAATCGGTTTCAAGGTTGTAAGTGTGAAAGAGAACTTACAAAGTAAGATGTCGACAAACTTTGAACACGTGCTGAGAATGTTTATTTCTATAATTGTTCAAAGATATTCCTTAACGGCTAAGGGAAGAGAATCCCAGGATCGAAACACAAATAAGTTAAGAATCTTTTAATTAAGGTTATTAATTTCATTTGTATGGAAATTACAGAATTGGTAATGTGCATTAACTAATTATATTTTCCAAGAGATTTCGATTGTTATTTTTGGACAGAGCATTTCCAGGTATTATGAAAACCGAATATGTGCATTTATGAATATCTTGATGATATTTTCGGTTTTGGAAATTCCTTGGTGTCCAAACTTCCTTGTCTATAAATACACGAAGTTTTCCTTTCTAGCAAACTAATCCTTCGTAACAACAGACTTCCTCTTTTGTCTTTGTCACTAGTGTAGCCGCCTATCGGAGATGAGAGTAATCTAATTAGGTGAAATCTCTTACGGCCGCTCGTTTTAAAGTCTTCTTTGGGATTGAGAAGCTCTAACGCGACCCGTTGGTGGGAAACTAGATAATTGTGGTTTATCTTTGTTTTCGATTGATTAAATTGACTAACGGTGGTTGAAATCTGATTGCACCTAGTTTGTTTATTCTTGAGAATCTTCTCTTATGATATAAGATTCACTTAAACTAGTTTAGAGTTTCAACAGGGATCTTTAGACTGTTGTTAGTTCTAAAGACGATCTTGTGATAATACATTGTTAACATACTCCGTTCTGTGCGTTATTGATCACAAGAGATTCAAGTGATTATGTGCAGGTTTTTATTGAAGATTTAAGAAGATTTGAAGACAAAGAAGATATTGAAGATCTGACTTGGGTTTTATAATCTTTGGTGTACACAATACTTGTTTCGGTAAAAGAGGATCCAATTAATAATCCATTTATCCTTGTGGTAGATTGGATTGATTAATTGAATATATCGGCATCAACACGGTTCTTCAGATTAAAGGTATTGTTGGCTTAATTTAAATGATTACCTTAGGGTGATTCAACATAAGATAGATCTAGACCCGACGAAGGAGTTTATGTTAAGATAAACGGAAGATCCTTTGTCCGACTCATATCACTTGGTTGAATAAAGTTGATACCAAATAGATTTCTTGTTCCTTTACTGTTTGGAATACGAACCAAAGGGATTGTTCCAAGTACGTGACTTATTCATAGGTCGGAGGCGTGGGAATACAGATGGAACTAAGTGAACTATAGGGTTAGTTACTTGGTCTCAACTATGCGAAGTTATGTGTAATTTTGTGTAGCGGCTTAATCCTGAGAGTATTCAATTCTGGACTAGGTCCCGGGGTTTTTCTGCATTTGCGGTTTCCTCGTTAACAAAATCTTGCTGTGTCATTTACTTTTATTTTCCGCATTATAATTGTTTTATTATAATTAAAGTAAATTACACAGATATTAATTCCTATTTACTTGATAAGAATCCTATTGTGTTTGGTTAAGTCCGAACCTTTGTATCAAGTAAACATACTTCGTTGTTGTATTGTCTCGATCTCGTATCCATATACGATCACACGAAGTGTGTGCCGATTAGTTGTATTGTCTGGACTCAGTCCATAGACAATCACTTTCGGAGAAAGAACTTATAGGTAGGAAAATTTTTAGCTTGAGGTATATTTGGGTAGCCTCGCCTTTTCAGCATGTTTGGTATGCCATCAGTATGTTGGCGCGGTTTTTGGGAAGCCAACTTAGTATGCCGACCTCTTGACACAATTTCCACCTCTTTTAAAGTTGTGGCAGGTTTGGTGCAACCTGATTGGTCAATAAAAGTAGGGTGCCGGCCAAGCACGGGCATGGCCACCCTTTTGGTGCACGTGGCAGGTTTAATGTGACCTGATTGGTTGATGGGGAATAGGGCCTGCAAGTATGGGCCCAGCCACAACTCATGGAAGCGTGGTAGGTGTAAAGCGATCTGATTGGTCGACAAAGGAATTAGGGACGGTTGGGTAGCATAGGGCGTGGCCAAGTGGCACCGGCTGGCCTAGGGCATGGCCACACTTCCCTCGTTGTTGCTCCTAATCCGCGGTTCTGTTTATTCTTTGCTTTCCGACTGAGTATTTTTTGCAAGGGCCTTAACCTTGGTACTTGGAGGTCCGTGCTACTCTGCTGCGAGTGAACACAAATTCGTCATGCTATACCAATATTAAGGGTTCTGTCGAGGAACATAAGCACAAGAAAAGTACTCAGCAGGCTCCGACATTTGTGAGTAATGCAGCTAGGAGCTTATACACTCATTAGGCTCTATACTAGTGAACAATTCATCTAGGAGCTTGAGTTTCAATATGATATGAAGAAAGACATAGGCACTCATCAGATTTTGATATATTCTCCAAATTCCCTGCGGAATATAGACATATCAATATCTACTGCATCTGATGCCGGGTTAGGTATTTAGACTTTTATAAATATAGCCATGAACTAAAAACCACCATCAACATTAAGTCCCCTGCTTAGATCGTAATAGTGGCATTGTTGTGGGGTAAGCATGAGATGGTGACAGACAAGGATAACAATCAAAATGGCAAGTCATGAAGAGATTGCTAGGGAGAATTTGGCTAACCTTTGGCAGGAGGCATGAGGAATCCGTGATCCTTGTACTGGAGACTTTGCGTAACTCCGGTTTGGCCATAGGGTGCTGGCCAGAGATGGCGCTGCAACTTGGTCCGCGGATCGGTGGATGGCGCTAGCTGGCTAGGTCACAGAACGCATGGAGATGGCGCTTGGCTTCTGTCTGAGGAATGGTGGAAACTGGCTTCAGTTTCTGGAATGGTGGAAACTGGCTTCAGTCCATGGAATGGTGGAAACTGGCTTCAGTCCATGAAATGGTGGAAACTGGCTTCAGTTCATGGAATGGTGGAAACTGGCTTCAGTCCGTGGAATGGTGGAAATATGGCGCTGGAACTTTGGCTACCAAACGGTGATGAAGGCGCTGGAACTTCGGCTACCAAATGATGATGATGGGTTGATGGCTTCAGTTCGTGGAACGATGGAAATGGCACTTGGAAGGCTTGCTGGATGGATCACAGAATGCTGGAGCATTGGCGCTAACTTAAACATAGAGAGTTGGCTTGACCACGGAGTGCTGGAGCCATTGAGAGTTGGCTTGACCACGGAGTGCTGGAGCCACAGAGAGTTGGATTGACCACGGAGTGATGGAGCCATTGAGAGTTGGCTTGACCACGGAGTGCTGGAGCCACATAGAGTTGGATTGACCACGGAGTGCTGGAGCCATGGAGAGTTGGATTGACCACGGAGTGCTGGTGCCATGAAGCGGTGTAGGATGAGCGACTAGTGTTCCTCGTGCTGGCGCGCTGCTGGTTCGGTCATGGAGCGGAGATATTGGTACACTACTTGTTCGACTATGGAGCATGAGTGTGGTGCGCCTAGTCATCTATTCCCGTTCATGGAGCAATAAGTAATCCTTATTCTGTTCAAGCTCTAGAAACTGGGTTCGTATGAAAAGGGGTATCGACCCTCTTCTGTTTTTGTTGTTCGTCCGGCTCCGTGCTTTCATCTGCAGCATCTGGATCCTCTTCATCATTTGTTAGCGGTGGTAGAGCGAGCATTAATGACAACAAAGCAATCTACAATAGTTATAATCAACAGCAAGGCAAGCCAGGAGAACTCAAGGTAGGTACTCTCGCATGTATCCACCCAACAGTACCATCGATCTTCTCCAGAATGTTTAATAAGGTTCTGACTCCAGAAGAACGAGTATCTTACCTCTCCAGTGAATTTCAAAATTTACCAAACTCCATTGCGCTCTTGGGATGGATGGATGAAATAATGTCAGGGCTAATCTTGGAGACTGTGGTTGCGTTGTTGGTTCATCCTTGACTTTAGGTTATTTGGTACCTAGACTTTCTGATTGCGATGATTATATGCTGTGGATGCTTGTATGGTCGAAATCTTCCGGAGCCATTGGATGAAATAGATGAGTTGAGAGACATTCCGTTGCCATTGTGTTGCTATCAAGTCTTTAAGGACTTCGTTCCAAGCGACATCCTTTGAACCATCTTCTGAATCTTGGACTATTGCATGGAACAGGATGCGGTGAGCAGTCCTCAGTTATACTTCTGTTAGATCCGATGGCGTGGCCGGATATGTGAATGTATCTCAGTGGCTTGATTTTGGAGTCTTTGATGGTTGTTAGGATGGACTGCAATGAGCAGTCCCCAGTCGCATTTCTCTTTAGTTTCTGAAGTTGTTTTCTCCGAGCAGGCTTGGGATCCGCCGCGGCCTCGTAAAGTGTTGCAGGAGCCTTCTAGACAGAGAGGTGATGATATTCTTACGCTACACCCTTGAAGAGTAGATGACCTTGTCGTGGTTATGACCTTTTGGTTGACCGTGTCTTTTGAGCTTTTACAGTAAAGGGATTCCGTGTAGATCCTCAATCCCCAAGTGTGGTTTACATGTTTCTATCTGGTGTGGTCGGTGGGTTGTCCATGATAAAGATATCGCCGTCTTGCATCCATACTGGTGACTTTGTAGTAATTGTTGCTATGGTGAAGCTCTGGATGGTATCAACAAACGAGTGAATAAACTGTCCACGACCACGAGCTTTTGGAGGTATGTATAAAAAGGTGGCCACGACTACAAACCCTGGCTGGCTGCGATCATGATCCTCGACAGGGGGAGTGTGGCGGCTACGACACGATACTTGGCAGTAAGGAGTGGATGTTAAGGCACGATCCTTGGCAGGAAGGAGTGGCGGATACAACAAATACTTGGCAAGGAGGAGTGGAGGCTACAGGGAGAATATTGTGACTTCGGGAGCGAACGTTGAAGTGGAGCGTCTTCTGGAGAAAAACGTCGAAGAGGATCCTTCTGAGTTGTGGCCATGTACGTATGAGTTTTGTCAAGAACTTCATGTCTCTCCGTTAAATCGATAATGGTAATGGGAAGGTTGGTTTCTTCTGGATCCTCCAATCTCTCGTTCTGACGAAGAAGTGGTGACAGCTCTGGTGATGATTGGAGGTGGTCATGCTCGAAGAAATATTAGGAGTAGCGGCGGTCTGACTCTGGTAATAAGAGGAGTCACGTCAGAGGGGATGCTTCCGGCTCCGCTGGTGTTGGTGGTAGAGGATGTAACGCCATGGGACATGCTGACTGCGCTTGCAGATGGTACATTGGTGTTGGCCATTCCCTTTTTGCTCTCGTCCGATACAGCCACACACTCTATTCGCTTAGGGTCTCGAAACTGAATTTTCAGGTTGCAAATCCGAGTTTATTGTGTAACGCAATCCTGTCCGCGAGAAGTCCCCAATCGTCCTTTATTATCTGTGTAACATCTTTATGCCGATCCGCGAAAAGACGGAGGATCTCCAGTCCCCGGGCGCAATTCTCCTGAATCTATATTTTCTTGGAAGATGCGTTTCAGAGCATTGCATTCACTGGTAGGATGATTGACGAACCTGTGGTAATGGCAATACTTGGGATTTGCCATTTGTTCTTCAGTTGGTAGGCGCCTAACAGGAGGTAGTTTGATGGTATCGTCTTGAATCCATACTTCCAGGAGTTCGATTACTTTCTCGATCGGGAACGGGAAGTTTGGAGCAGTATATCCAGTTTTTTGTTGTTGTACAGGAACCTTAGCCGCGACCTTCTGGGGTGAAGCCATCTGATGCGCTGGTGCCACACGTTTGGGTTGTTGTTCCGCTGCTGGAGTTTTTCTCTTTCTCCCTTCATTAGCGATTGACTGGAGGTTAGATATTTTATTAGAATCACACCTGCTTTCCTGAACATCATTACGAGCTTCTTCATTCTGGAATGGTTCGGATCGACTGAGTAAAGCAGAAGCGGACCTCTTAGCATCTTCTGATGCAATACGGGAATTGATATTTTCCAGGAAGGATGCACATAAAGAAATCACCTTTTCATTGCGAGGACTCTGATGAGAATGTGATAAATCCCACAAGTCTTCTTTCTGATCTTGAGGAAACATCTTTTGATCTTCATGAGCAGACAAGTTAGCTTGGTGGATACCTTTCCATTCAGCGTGACCCTAGGCTTCATCCGCCTCGCTAGGATTAGGAATATGAATCTTGGAAAAAGGACTACCACCATCAACATTGATCCAAAATGAATGGTTGATAGCGCTTCCCACAAAATGAATACGCGTTGGTTCCTTTAACAGTTGATCCGTGAGCGCTTTCAAAAGCGTAAATACTCCGTCCTGCGTCTTGACAATAGTAGCTTGATTCTCGACAATATCATTTAGGATTTTCGTCAAATCATGAATAGTTGTTAAATATCGAGACTACATAGCCTCGACAATGGTTTTGAATGAAATAACGGATTCAGGGATAACATGTGGAGTATTTTCGGTGCTAGGAGAAGTAAAATTGGGATTGAGGGTTTTGGAAGCATTCCTAAGATCAATCATCTTGAGAAATTTAGGAAATTGAAAATAGGTTTGAATTTGGCTTAAGACCAATTGGGATGAAAATGGAATTGGGAATTGAATTTGCAACTGAGAGATTTGATCTCCCACTGTGGTCGCCAATTGTTTGTGGGTGAAAACTGTTTCTGTTGTTTTTGGTAAATTTGGGTGTGTGGATGAGAAACAAGTCTAGACCCTAAACAATGCACTACACGGGAGTAATTTTGATTCGAGAGATCAATCTGTACAATCCTTTCCTAAACTAAGAAATGGCCGTTCCAGGCTTGCTTCGGCCACAAAGTGAAGGAGAAGGATTGGTCTTAGGGAGGGAAGCGAAGAAAGTGTTGAGACCAGAATGGTTAATTCTGAAGGTGTGGTTGTTTTATGACTTGTATCAGAAAGTGGAACTGGCTTGCAGAAAGCTATCAGTTCTTTGGTGATTTCTGGATACTATGTTGTTGCTGACCAAAACTTGTTCTTTGGTGGAAATAGGTGAAACCTATTTATACAAGCCATAGTAAAACGTACCCTGGTCTCGTAGGAAGTGGGAACGATTGAGTGATGGAAGAGTGTGTAACCGCCAGAAATCGTGCTTTCATGATGAAGGAAGTGGATCCGTTTACACCCGTTACTTCTTGCCACCATTAATCGTCCCGCTTCATGACACTTTCTTGTAACGGGCTTATTGCACGCCGCACGCTGTAAACCGCCAGACCAATACCCTGATGAGTATCCCCCAGTTTATGACATGTTTGATGTCTCGAGCGTTTTCGTGGAAAACATGTAGCAGTTTGCTACGTGTGGCAAGTCAAAGTCAAGAGACTTGCCGCAGGAAAATAGTATGTGATGCTATTAGGCTCAACTTGGCTGGTCGCCTAAAACTTGCCACAGGCCTGTCAGTTCGGTAGCGAACTTGGACGTCCGAGATTATATCTCGTGAGGAAGGGTAGCCATCGATTATGGCCACACCATGTTGATTCCTGGCAATGGCACTACAAGAAAAGGTGGCTTTAGGGACAAAAGTTTTTGCGGTAAAGAAAATTTCGCCGCTAAAGCTTTGTTATTGTGACAAAATAATTTGTTGTCATTGTTGTTAGGTTTTCTATGACGGATCTCATGTTTCGTCACTCATAAGTTTTTAGTGACTACATTTAAAGACAAAATAATGTTCAGTCATTGATAAGTTCTTTGAGATAATATATTTGTGTCACTATTTAATTCTATTGTGACGATGATAAAAAATCGACAAAAAATCTTTTTAGTGATAATCTATAACATTCGTTGCTAAAAAAAGTTTATGATGACCAAATTAATTTGTCACTAACTATTTTTATAGTAACGAAACTAAAAGTTTGACGCTATATTTAATTTTAGTGACCATCAGTTTTTTTTTTTGCTAATATTTATAAGGTAACGACGACTAATTGTCACAAGAAAAAGCATCTGCAACGAAGTAAATTTGTCGCTTTAGTCGTTTTTAGTGACACTATAATTATAATTTCATCGCAGTTCATAATTTCATTTATTACGAAAATGTTGTCACAAAGAATTCTTTATGGTGACAAAAGAAAAAACAGCTGTTAAAGAATAAGTTTTTGGTAACAATGTATTTTATCATGTAATAACTTATAAATTAGAAAAAATCATAAAGGAAAAAATACAAGTCATCATTTGTTTACATCATATACGGGGAAAAGAATGAAAAGAAACCAACATAGATAAAAAAATAAAAAATAAAATCCTACTAGCGCAAAGAATCCAGAAATTAAAATATGTGAAGTTTGCTTGGGACGATGAGATAATTTATAGATGGAAACGATTGAAATGCATCAGATGGAATCAACCTTCTAGTCAGTTATATTGAGCATTATATAGAAATTTTAATGAAATTGAGTAAATTTGTTTAATTGGATTGAGTTTATCAATAATCAGTTAAGGTAAGTGCGGTCTACTAATGTTGACGGAAAATTCGGTACAATTGTCCCGAGTATACAAAATTTCCCTACAAGAATAGATACTAACCTAGTCATAGGTATCCCAAGTTGATGGTGAATCCCTAAGGACACTTGGTCCTACCATTTTTGTGGATTTGACTAATTAAGCTCAATGAATTAACGCTTTTAGACCGTATATTTGGCGTATAACTCATTTATCAGGTCTTTCTTTAAGCTCAACTAGATTGGTATCATTCCAAGGTTAACTATTCTAATTCATATATACTAAAATACTTTAAAGAGCTTTATACTTAAGATTCAATCGAGTTAAGGTGTTCCTTAAAGAACATGTGTAACTATAAAGAAAAAATTACTTGTATTTTTCAATCCCTCCGAGGATTCTTTAATCCCCACCCTATGTTGATAAAAAGAAGCAAGTACCAAAGGACTCATACCTATACACAACTACTACTCCGAGAATAAGAGATGAACTATATAGCCGCAGAAGATCCCCTTATACATGGATGCATGTCAAGGCTTTCTTTAATTGCCAAGTTAAGTCGTTTCCATCGATGAAGAGTTCATTATTTTGGCCTTATATAATTTTCGAACTCAATTTCTTATTATTCATATTTTTTTATCGTCTAGACTAGACGTTATCTCAATCCAAAAACATAGATAACAATTATTTGATTTCTTTTAATTATTTGGACTTGTTTTCATTTGTCGGATTCTTTATCATTATTTTGATTAATATTATTTTTTCGCATTAATTTTTGGTCTTACAATTTCATAAGTTATTTTCTGCTATAATTGTAGGTATACATATGTCGGATTCATTGAGTAGAAAGTCGATAAAGGTTCATTGTGTTCATTCTCATCGGACAAATTTTTAAAATTTATCTATCGACTCCATGTAAAGTCCATCCGACTTTGAGATGCGTAAATACGCTTAGTGATTTATACAAGTCGATTTCAAGAGTCATGAATTCGTCCGATCTCATTGAACCTCATGCTTCTCACACCTACACTTACTTGATCCGTACAAGTACTCCAAGACAAATATCCACTTCCATAATCGGTATGACTACACCACTACACCACTACACAAAATTAGTGAACAGTGTCAATTTTATTTGCTCAAGAAAAGATAGTTTTGGTGGAAAAAAGGCTTATGTCGCTAATTTAAAAAATTCGATGACTATTTTTTAAGGACGTCACAGAACACTTTCAACGACTCACTATAGGTGATGAATTTTTTTGCGCCGCTGAATTCTTTTTGCAACGAAGAAATTGGTTTCGTGACACAATATTTTGCCACTAAAAGCGACTTTTCTTGTAGTGTGGCATAGTGGCGTCTTTAGCGTATGTCAGTGGCACTGCGGCATGGATGACATAGTTCATGCATGTCAGTGGCACAGAGGTGCAAGTGGCGCCTGGCGTATCCATGGCCACTAGATTTAGGCTCATCTCGGCTGGTCGCCTAAAACTTGTTACAAGTCTGTCAGTTCGGTGACGAACTTGGATGGCCGAGATTGCATCTCATGAGGAAGGGTAGCCATTGATTATGGCCACATCTTGTTGGCGCCTGATAATGGTACAGTGGCGCCTTTAGCGCATGCCAGTGGCACTGCGGCATGGCTGGCATAGTTCGTGCATGCCAGTGGCACGGTGGAGTGGTTGGCATAGCCTGTACATTCCAGCGGCGCGATGGTGCAAGTAGCGCCTGGCGTAGCCATGATCACTAGATTTTTGCACATTGGTGTTAGACTCTGATGTGGTGTGGAAACATCAGTTTCAGTGGCCACATCAATCGCAATACTCTGTAGAACATTATCTGGCTTGGTTGGCGTAGTAACTTTGCCTAAATTAGGGTTTGGCATGCCAAAACCCTAATTAGCGCATATGGCATGCGGTAGGTGGCCGTGGCATGTCATTTTATACAAACGGTGCCGGAGTCATGCCAGAGGAGCCATATGCAGGCCACCATGTAGAAACGGTCATAAGAGCAAATATTTCCACGAGTGGCTGTGGTGTGGCGCCTTTTTTAGGGTTTCCTAAGTCCGCACGGCTTGTGGCATGTTGTGGGACCGAGGCGGCATAGTTTTGTGCCACGATTAGAAGTTAGGGTTCCATCCACCGCCACTAGAGCATGGTCGCGCTTACGTTTAGGCTAACCAAAATTGAAGTCTGTTGTGATGCTGGTCACGAACAGAGAGTGGATACGTTTTGGCATGCTTCCGCGGTAAGTGGCACGCCCGTGCTTGGTCGGCCCCCTATTTTTATTGACCAATCAGGTTGCTCCAAACCTGCCACAGCTTTAAAAGATATGGAAATTGTGTCAAGAGGTCGTCATACTAAGTTGGCTTCCCAAAAACCGCGCCAACATACTAACGGCATGCTAAACATGCCAAAACGAGCATGCCAGGCGCACATGCCCAACGGGTATGCCAAGTACACATGCCAAACAAGGCCGACAAGTATGGGCCCAGCCACAACTCATGGAAGCATGGTAGGTTTAAAGCGATCTGATTGGTCGACAAAGGAATTAGGGCCGGTTGGGTAGCATAGGGCGTGGCCAAGTGGCGCTGGCTGGCCTAGGGCATGGCCACGCTTCCCTCGTTGTTGCTCGTACTCCGCGGTTCTGTTTATTCTTTGCTTTCCGACTGAGTATTTTGTGGAAGGGCCTTAACCTTGGTACTTGGACGTCCGTGCTAGTCTGCTGCGAGTGAACACAAATTCGTCATGCTATACCAATATTAAGGGTTCTGCCGGGGAACATAAGTACAATAAAAGTACTCAGCAGGCTTCGACATTTGTGAGTAATGCAGCTAGGAGCTTATACACTCATTAGGCTCTATACTAGTGAACAATTCATCTAGGATCTTGAGTTTCAATATGATATGAAGAAAGACATAGGCACTCATCAAATTTTGAGATATTCTCCAAATTCCCTGCGGAATATAGACATATCAATATCTACTACATCTGATGCCGGGTTAGGTAGATAGACTTTTACAAATTTAGCCCTGAACTAAAAACCACCATCAACACATCTGTATAAAGGGACAAACATATTCAACACGAGTTGATGACTCGCGCTTACCAGAAATTCGTCGTTTAAGACCAACAATTGCAATGAGCTATCCCCATCTCGATGAAAATTTTGAAGATTACCCTGGATTGTCAGCGAAGGATATATAGTCGTTAAATACATAACTGTAGCGCGTGTGCCGCCCAAAACATCTAAGGGCATCACATACCTATCATGTCCTCAAACTTTCATGGTCTAAATGGCCATACTCCCTCTAAGAAGCTGAAAAATATCTAGGAAGTCCGTTGTTTGTTCAAAAATCGAAGAAGAAATCTTTTGAGGATCTGATTAATAGATATAAAAATTAATCAGGTGAATGGAAAAACAATATGGTTATATCAATCTAAAAGGTTTGTTATGGTTTATTCAGTCTTAAATTTGATCCTAATAACCTTTGCAAGAATTTGAAGCTGCTCAAATGATTTTTTTGGGGAGAAAACTGAAATAAGGGTGAACCTAGAATTTTAGGATTCATTTTGCAAGAGAAAAAGTCAAGCGCGGGCTGGTATTTAGAAATATGAAGGCTTTTAATCAAGTTCTTCAAGGGAAATAAACTGGGAGATTTTTGCAATCAAAAAACGAACTTTAGGATAAGATTTTACAAGATAGGTATTTTAAAAACAATAAAGTTACTTCCCACATTCATAAAAGGGGGAATTTGAATTGCATTCTTTTAATCAAACCATACTGCATATAGAGAATAAGCACAAGTCAATCAGTGTCTATTTGGTTTGATAATTCTTGATTTATATCCTCTGACGGTCTTAAAGAATAATTTTCAGGCTCGATTCCTTCCATAATGAGAGAGTTAATTGATCAGGATACATGGAATTAGAATTTTAATCTCTTAAACAATCTCTTCGATCAAGATACTACAAGGAAGATCTCTCTAGTCATGTTGGGAAATCAGGGTAACAGAGGATGAAAATCAGAGGACGAAAAGAATGTTGTATCACTGGAGCTTCAAGGCCTTGCGATTCTTTTCAGCAATTATTTCGACCCTTCCCAATAAATTGGCGAGTACAATCGGTCAGCGAAATATTGCTGTCAGGATACAATGAAGCCCTAACAATGTTGTTGGATTCAAAGGTTGTACTCCCTTGACCCAACCAAGAACATAATGTATTTGTTTCTGAAGATGCTTAGAGAGAAAGAGTTTTTTTTTTTTTTTATGATTGTAATGGGAAGAATCCTTCGCTATTTATAGAGGGTTTCATGCCTTTTGGAGATGTCCTTTCATCTTCAAAAGACGCTATCAAAGGTCGTCATCCATTAATGGGAACAGACGCGACTGTAGAAAATTTTGAAAACCGAATTAGGTCGAACACAACCGGGAGGGCCTACGTCCCCCGGACCCGCCCCTTCGTAGCTGCAAACAATATTGAAAATATCCAACAAGTCATACTTACCTCTCGGAAAAGAGAGAATAATTAAGGTTGACTTATCCAAGAATGGTGCATTCTCTATGAAACCTATGTACTGCTATAAGAAATAGTCACTTTATTCGATCTTCCCAATCTGATGGGGTTTCGTATTTGAAAACTACAAGTCATCTAAAAAATCAATTGTGTATCTGGAAGTGCCTGCCAGATTCCCTTCCAACGAAAGCAGATATTTCTTCAATTCTTCCTAATGTCCCTAACAATTGTTGTTATATAACCAACATTATGAAGATATCATCCATTGTTCCTTTTCAAGGGTTTTTGATTCAATATCCCAGGAAGCTCATGTATCGCCTAAATTATCAGAGCTGATACTAACCATTGCTTACAGACCAGGTTACTTTCTGATGAAGGAAATATCTCTGATAGGATATTTGGAGGTCAACAATTGTACTTGTTTTGTTGAAAAGTTAAACTTCTAGGCGCAACCTTATTTTCGAAAACAAAAAAACTCGGCAAGATATGCATCCATTA
Source organism: Papaver somniferum (assembly GCF_003573695.1). Classification (NCBI taxonomy): domain Eukaryota; kingdom Viridiplantae; phylum Streptophyta; class Magnoliopsida; order Ranunculales; family Papaveraceae; genus Papaver; species Papaver somniferum. The sequence goes on from NC_039364.1 coordinate 124,162,397, forward strand.
ATGCATTGAGCCACGTTCAAGCACCATATCAAATATTCGACCAGGAATATTGGAATCTCTCATGAAAATAAGGATAATAACATGCATCCTAGGCAAGAGTGATGTTACGAGAACGTCTGTCAATTTGATTAAAATACAATATTTTGCTAGCAATTTGATAGCAAATAGTACTTCGATTTATCCTACCTCAGTCCAATTTAAGCTAGTCAAGAATGAGAAACAAGATTTATTTTTAGTCTACCATTTAAAGTGGTCAAGAATGAGAAATAAGATTAAATCTACCAAAAGTGACCATCATGAAATCGCAAAACAAAACAACATATGTTTTGTCGTCAACGAATTGAAGCTGCATTTTGGTCTTTACTGACAATAAATTTTTGAAAGATGGTTTGTGATCTACTTGTAGTATTTTGTTGATGGGACCGGTCGATCAACTGAGACCACTTTCCTTAAGAGGAGTAAGTCGTTAAAGGACTACGAATATTGTATATTTCATAATTTGTTATTTTTTTTCCTTCTTCAAGGCTTTTCTTGGTGGATTTTTCTTTCCAAGGCTTATGCGAGTCTCGCACATCCAAAATTTTGAATTTTGTATGGTATTTCCTTCATATTAGTCTTTGTCCTTATGGGATTTTCCAGACAAGGTTTCGATGAGACATATACTAACCAGCACGAGTTTTAAAATAATTATATTTTCTTACATATCTAACGGAGAACATATTATGATGTAGTGATGAAGTGGCTATCCAAATCTAATTACTTACTAGTAATTTAGTACTTACTAACATTAAGATAAACTCAGTAAGCTACTTATTGTTATGAGATCAACCTCTAAAGCTATCAAGTGGTGTAATAATGTGATGGCTTATATGCAAGACATATAATAATGATGTTATTACATGATTTTTCATATGTATATATATGCGTGACATCTAATATTATAATATTATAGGTGGTGGTTGTATCTTAGCTAGCTTGAATCTTATATAAATAGATCTCATAGGCTACGGCGCACTGCTTAGATTTGTACCAACTTATATTGCTATTAAAAATTCTCCTTTTCTTCCTAGCATACTTATTGCTGCTACTATAAAATGAAAAATAAATAATAATATATGAAATTTTACATATCAAGATTAGCTCTTGAAAAAAATAAATTAATTTTGGCACAATACGCGAGAATAAAGGGACCCCAGTAGGGCTGCACATTGGATCGGTTGGGTCTGGTTTGGCCTCACCCGTCACCCAACCCGCTGATGACGAGTAGCAGAAGTTATCACCCGCAACCGATCCAACATCACAACGGGTCGGTTTTTACCTGACTCACATTACGGCGAATTGGGCCGGATGGGTGGCGGGCATACCCGTATAAAACCCTTGTTCTAATTCTTTCCTATAAATGTAAATGCAGAATAGATGAGATTTCAAAAGCACTTGAATAAGAATGGGAAAACAAAACCCTATAAACTTTCCCAAAGATAAAACGAAAATTATGTAATGATTTCTTCCTACTAGAAATACATAGATAGGTATTAATAGCATGTTGTAAAAACACAGATGCCCACAACTCATCATCACTGAGGTACAATTACACAAATCCACTATCTGCATGACCCATCTTCTAATTTTCTTCAATCTCCGTCAATCTTTAAATATGTTCTTCAAGAACACAAACCCTAACTCCAATATCATACCCACCATCTATAACTGATTCGTTCTCAGCAATTCCACCCCAAATTTCATCCAATAGTACTCGTATCACCACTACGCATCGACAACAATTTCTCTTCTCAGATTCAATTTGATTTTCTCTGTTAAACTTGCCTAAGCCATAATCGACCCGCGACTAAACGGGTTGGGTCGGGCGCGGATATTTTTTGACGGGTGCGGGTTGGGTTGGTTTTGTATATCCCTAGATCCCAACCAGTGAAGAAAAACTACCAAGCTACAACCAAAAAAAAAACAACACAACTAAACTATAAAGTAAGCAATCCCAACATTATCGGCAGCAAAGATCTCCCCTCGAATCTGGAGAAAAATCTTTAAACACCATGTTAGCTTTCGATATTTCCTTATAATTAATAAGGAAAATAATACCAAAATGCTATTAATAATGTGATATTAATTGATAGTTTATAATTCATTAATAATGTGATATTAATTGATGGTTTATAATTCATTGAACTATAATATTATAGTTGAAAATGCTTTTAGTATTAATACAAAACAAGGAGACGATCTTAGCTCAAAAAACTCGGATCATTGAAAACTAGGTAATACTTTTCGAGGACTAGGGTAAGTACCAACATAATCCATCTGCTTGTTTTAAGAAAGTTATGTTATGGACCCAACTACTTTATTTACCTATATATCTTGAAGATGATACTGCTATTGAAGGACTTATGGAAAAGATAGGTAAATTTATTGAAGTTGATCTCTGTGGAAAACCAGTTAGGGAAAAAATGGAAATGGATCTAGAAAAGCCTTTTTCTCCAGGAGTGTTACTGAACATCCAAGGACTGAGTTGGGTAAAATTTTCCTATGAATATATCCCAACACTCTGTTACAGATGTGGGATTATAGGTCATGTAGCAAAAACTGTTGTAACCTTTTAAGCTATGAACATGCCCTCCAGGATACTAGATACCCAAAATTCCCATACCATAAACTAAATGGTAGGATGAGAGCTCAAAACCCAAAACCTAAACAAATAGGTTTCATATCTTCATTATCTTCTAACCCTAGTTCAGGAGGAGCATCTTCATCTTCTCATCCAAGTTCCCATCATGTTAACCACCAACATACTTGCAGAGATTTAAGCAGAAGTGTTGAACAGGTTCAAGGTGAGAATTCACGATCCTCTATCGATCCAACCCAGGAGCCGAGTCACCAGCATTTGACTGAGTCGATCAAGATACCGGTTCCATCTCGGTTATCAACAATTATGCACCAATTGGGGTTACACTGGACCTCAGTTCCACCAAACATGCTGCAAAATGACACTGACACTTCTTCTGCGGCTAACATTCATAATGAGGCGGCACGGTCAGAGCATGCACCTGGGAAATCCCCTTTGGCAGCAGAACAAAATGACAATGAAATACATGGTTCTAAGAATGTTTATACTAACACAAGCCCACTTTGCAGCGGAATTGCAGGAACAGGCGTCAGGTTCCATATTAGAAACACCTGTGGGGGCCCTATCCATTTTGGTGTATCTGTTAAAGACGCTATATTAGTGATGCTGGCAGAGCTCGTCTTTTTCCAACCACATCCACACCACCTGCGGGTCCTTCCCATACTAAGCACACACAAGCTTCAAACCTGGCCCGACACCCTATTTTCTCACCCACTTCAAATAATTCAAACTCACTTGAACATTTTTTTCAACCCCAATTATATCAAATTAATTGAAGTTGTGTTAGAAGACCCACATGCTCAAGTAAACATTGTTGTGACCAACATGGAAGGCGAGCCACATGTGAAAGTCACCCATAACCACTTCATACCACCTACACCTAATCCTCCAACCATTCTCAAAACCTACAAAAGAAAATCCATTCCCCCAAAGAAAATTATCCCTCAACACCTTGACCTTCCACCGACGCCTGAGTTTGCTTCTCCACCTCCAGCTCCCAAAGCAAGAAAGTATGTCTCTGTTGCCTCTCTCATTCCCCGATCTACTAGACAACTTCATCCACAATTCGAGATACCTACAAACAAAGTCAGAGAATCTAGATCAACTCGTTTTCTTCACCCAGATAACACCATTCATCCCCATCCACCTACACCCTCTTCACCCATCCCCTTACCCAACCAAACCAAACCAGGATGGCATTTATTTTTGGAGGAAGAGACGGATGCAGCTGAAAGACCAAAGGACAAAGGAAAGCGAGTCGTTGGCAGAGACCAACACTCGCATCAACCATGAATCACTTGGATTGGAACTGTCAAGGATTGAACAACACCTTGACAATTCAAAAACTGCGTGAGTACTCACGTAGTTATCAACCGTCTTTACTCTTTTTATCTGAAACTTTGGCTACTAGTGTTAAGATGCATAATGTCTGTTCTCTTTTGGGTTATCATGAATGTTTTGTTATTACCTGTAATGGACGACAAGGAGGGTTATGTCTGATGTGGAAATCCCACTTGAAAGTCCAAGTACTTATTGCAAATCCAAATTGCATCCATGTTTCTGTTTTGTCTGTGTCTTCTCCAAATTCTTGGCTCTTCACCGGAATTTATACACCTCCTCACCGGACCGCTAGAAAGGAATTCTGGGATCACTTTGATAACCTAATCCTTGCTCGTAACCTCCATTGGCTACTAATGGGAGACTTCAACGACATCACTTGCCAAGATGAGATAAAAGGAGGAGCACAAGTTTGTTCAAAATCAAACCCAACACTTCCTCAACATGATTAATCGTATGGGGCTTATTGACTTAGGATTCCGAGGAGATCCTTTCACCTGGACTAATAAACAGACGGGAGATGCATTCATAATGGAAAGACTAAACCGTTGAATGTGTAATCAGGAATGGTTAACTTTGAACCAAGGCGCTACTATTCAACACCTACCGCGTATAGCTTCAGATCATGCACCTCTAATACTAAGTCCACAAATGATGAAATGGGCAACACCGACTTCATTCCGAGTATAACATATGTGGTTCTTACACCCACACTTCAAACAGATGGTAGAAAATGCTTGGAATCAACTTAATCACCCAATACCAACACAAAACTTCCTATGCAAGCAACAATGTACGGCTACATCCTTGCAACAATGGGCGAAAAGAATTTTTGGGCACCTACCTGTTGATGGTGGATTTTCAACAAAGGATAAAACCATAAAATCATGAGGCATGTTTTTGACACGGTTTTCAGGCATGCAACGATTCATATTTTACGAAGCCATGATGAATATGTTTCCTGAAAGGCCTCCACTAGCTGAGCATTCAGTGCCACGCATTTCATCATGTCCTCTATGTAGAATAACGTAATTTGGCGGTTCTCCGTAAGATTGAGAGCAACAACGCCTTCAGAACGTCGGTGACACTCACTGTTCCCTGACTACATGAGAGAGAACCGCCTCTACATAGAAGAACGATTGGGCGGTTCTCCGTATATTGAGAGCAACAACGCCTTCAGGACGTCGGTGACACTCACTATTCCCTGACTATGTAGAGAGACCGTGTATATATCCAGGCGGTTCTCCGTAGATTGAGAGAAACAACGTCTTCAGGACTTCGACAACTCGCTGTTTTCTGACTATACACCTTCATAATGGGTATGACGCTTTAACTGGCTAATATATCTCTGCAATAGATTAATTCTGCCGTGACATTTACCACTGAATTCCCAAAATGATCTATTATTGCTCCTATTCCATGGTCGAATCCACAACCTGATCCCATGGAATGGCAATAACAATTGCTCCTATTCCATGGTCGAATCCACGGCCTGATCCCATGGAATGGCAATAACAATTGCTCCTATACCATGGTCGAATCCACGACCTGATCCCATAGAATGGCAATAACAATTGCTCATATTCCATGGTCGAATCCACGGCCCGATCCCATGGAATGGCAATAACTATTGCTCCTATTCCATGGTCGAATCCACGGCCTGATCCCATGGAATGGCAATAAACAATTGTATCATCTTATTATTCCGATTTCATGATCGAATTCACGGCTAATGTCATGGAATGATAATAGATAATTTTATTACTCCGACTTCATGATCGAACCCACGGCTGATCTCATGAAATGGTAATATTTAATTACTCTGATTCTATGGTCGAATCCACAATCCCATGGAATGGTAATACTTAACTTTATTATTTCGAATTCATGGTCGAATCCACGACTGATCCTATGAATTGATAATAGAACAACTACTCATTTTTATTGCTCAGTTTCATGAATCATTCTCCACTGAATTTCATAAATTAGTAATAAATACTCAACAATCGGGCATCTGGACCATCACCGAGTAAACCCCACAAAAATGGTGCAAGTGTACTCGACAATGATGCACGACTGGGCACCTGGATGTACAAACGACCATTCAAAAATATGGACAGATGAGGAATCCTACGCAAAACAGGAGAAAAAAAAACAAAAAATAATAAAATAATAAGAGGCGCCCAGGGGCCGGGCCCACCGACCGGCCGGTCGTGCCCTAGCCGTGGCCGGTCCCATGCTTCTTCCATTATTTTTTCCTATTTTGTTATTTTCATGAACTCATGAAAACTCCTTGATTTTAGCAACTTTCCTTGTTTGAGCAAGACTCATCAACTCTCCATAACTTCATGGATTCATGAAAAATAATATTATAAAATAGAAGAGGTGTGCGGGACCGGGCAACCTAGCCGGCCGGCCATGCCCAAGCCGTGGCCGGTCCCACACCTCACAATCCCTAGATTTTATAATTATTATTCCGTAAACTCATGAAACTTCTCTGTTTCAACGAAAAATCATGGATTCTCCATAATATCACGGTTTCATAAAAAATAATAATATAAAATTAGGGAAAGGCATGCGGGACCGGGCAATATACGTGGCCGGCCATGCCCTAGCCGTGGCCGGCCCCACACCTTGCAATCCCTAGTCTTTTATAATTATTATTTTCCTCAATTCATGAAACTCCTTGGTTTGAGCAAAATTCATGATTCCTTCATATTTTCTCAAATTTTGCTCGAATCATGAAAAACTAAAAGCCAACATGGTCACACGACCGGCTCGCCTCTCACGACAATATTAAATGTTAAAATGTCCTTATTTTAATATTTACAAAATATTGATCAATTGAGCATACATGCTCATTCCAACAAAAATCAAGAATTTCAGTCAAGATGAAACTCTTCTGAAAATTCACAATGTTGCTCGAACGCACATCAGAAAATGCTGAAACTCTCAGTACGGAGACAAGGACACCACGGAAACATGTGCAGGCCTTCTTGACCGACTAGAGTCATCCCTAGAGCTTGCACAAAGCCAGTCCCACACGTTTTCATAATTCTGACCTAATTTGCTCAATTGCTCATATTGGGCCCAAACTCTCTCCAACCAACCTGGGGATTACTCAGACGACCAACAGCTGGTCCCGTGATCACCGAGAGCCGACCCCATGCCCTCTTGGTCGTTCTCCCATCTTTCATACTTAGGTTTTATCACCTAATGCTGAACCCAGTAGAACACACGAGACACTTAAACTTTCATGACTTATTATCAACTTCTATTTCCTCACATTACTTCATGATGGAATGAAAACAGATTTGCTTTCAAGGAAAACTTGTGAGTCTAGAAGAGAGTCCTAGTCATGCTTGCCACATGTCACTCCAACCTTTCCATCATGAGTTGGAGGACACCTCATGGATACAAAGGACAACTCATACGACATGTCAAACTAAAGGACATGTCATGCTTAGACTCAACCTTATCTAGCATTAACCTTAAGCTAGTCCTTAATGCATGATTAAAACCATAAACATGCCTTCATGAAGATTAAGACTAATCCGACTTAACATAGTATAAACAAGATTAGTTTAGCAAAATGGAGATTTGTTGCGCCAAACACATAAAGTCTAACATCTCCCACTTGTTTAAGCAACAAAACTTTTGTAAATTTTTTTTATCAAAAACTTTTTATACTAGCCGCACACTCGAGTCAAATAGTATGCTAGCATTCGACCATAGAGACTCACCCCTTGTATTCAAAAGGTGCAAGCCATTTCTACAATCAGAAAACTAGACGGCCTATTATTCCCAGTAAAACGTTTTATTTTTCAAAATAGAAATACATTTTATTGGCTTAGCTTTACGCCAAAACCAAACTGAACTTGAAAACATCATTGTTGGGCTTAGCCTTATGCCAACTGAATTGCACTTGTAACTTTATTGGCTTAGCTTAAAGCCATACAAGCAACACTACATATGCTCTTACGCAACCCGCTTTTTCTCCTTAATGATATCCCCATTGTCTTGCTCGAATTAAGCACTATGCTTGTATTCTAGTAAGACCAAGAACTTTAGGACATCGATGATATCGAATGAGAACCATATTTCATACCAGAAATTACTTTATGAGCATATACACCTTATGAAAGTAAGGAAACAGATATAATGATAAATCCATAACATCATATTCCCATTTACTCCACATTATGTTTCATCTCAAACCAGAGACTACTTTATAAGCATACAAAACAGATTCAATAAATGATGAATCCGGCATTTAATCATCGTTCTTTCACCAACTCTCCAACTGAGAACCCCGGTGCATGCTCACTCGAGCACTGAGCACCACATGGACGCCATATCCATGTGGTCGGTCCCTCTATCACTCGTGACCTATTTTCAGCGATTCATCCGTTAACAAATAATTGATCTGAAATTAGGGTTTCGAATAAATGTTCTACGAATCATCATTCGGAGCAAGATTCAAACACTAATGAATTTATGATCGATTCAGCAACCGACATCTGAATTAATCATATAATTTTGGTAATCTACCAATATTTTAATATTTTATTGGGTCATGTCACCAATAAATATTTCGTCGAATTGAGTAATACTTGCTCAGTTGCTCAAATATTGATCCAGCTATCAATGTTTAGTACTATTAGTAATTTGTCGAATTGAGAAATACTTGCTCAGTTGCACGTCAAATTATCAAAATTCAGTATTTTGTCGAATATGCTCAGTTGCACGTCAAAATTATCAATTTGTCGAATTGAGCAATACTTATCAGTAATATTCAGTAATTTATCAGTAATTCGTCGAATCGAGCAATACTTGCTCAATTGCTCGAATAATCCATGTATATTCAGTAACTCATCAATATTCAACAACTCGTCGAATTTACAAAATTTGCTCAGACGAGCAACATTAATACTCATGAATCACTGAGCATTCGTCAATCATGCTCGATTCAATAAAACTTAGACTCACTGTCTAATCAGTCAATAACTGACTAATTAAAACACGTCTACCTTGCAGACTCCACAATTTGTGAGACATCAATCACGTCACAAATGGGGGGATATCACTTAGGGTTTTGTTCTGGCGGTCTACGGCACGTGAATTCATCCACGACGAGAAATGTGCGTAAGTCGTGCAAACAGTTGAAGGAGTTAGCAAAGTAGTGGGTGCACGATCAGTCAAGTCTCCACACGACATGGAACTAACTTTAACACGATCTCCCACTTTTCCACTCTTTCACTCAAGAAACCGTCACACTTACAGGGATCAATGTGTTCACAACTCTGACAATATAAATAAGTCTCTGAATCCATGATTGAGGACATCATCAGCAATCGTCCACATAGAATTTCTCGAGTAACTACTCTCAAGAACTTATTCGAACTTATCAGTTCACTAATTATTGCAGAAACCTTCAACACATCCACAGTCCTTGATCATCATTGATCCCAAACAATTCTCAGCTTCCCTCCTACAGACCAACCCATATCCTTCTTTGTGACCGAATTGACTCTGGAACGGCCATTGACTTGGTTTAGGCCGGAGTCCTACAGATTGATCTCTCGAATCTAAGCACTCCCTTTGCAGTGTATCTGTGTGAGGTTCAGTAGTTTTCTCGGTCGAGGAGTCTCGACAACACGCTCGATTCTTCACTTTCCTAAAAAACCAGGAACCGTCTCATTACCATCTCTTGTCAAAGCCGCCGAACTCTCAGTACAACAAGCCCAACACCATTGTTCCACCACATCAGGCCCATCATTCCTTTTTTTGGCTTAATAAAGAACAAGAAACTCGAAACACACATCTAGCATTGTCGTATTGCCAAGAAGTGTACTGGGAACAACAGTCTCGAGTACTCTGGTTGCAGCAAGGATACTTCAACATAACTTACTTCCACACTCAAGCTTCGATCCATAGACAGCACAACCATATCCATCAACTCCAATCTGATCAAGGTACATGGACTGAAACTAGCCAACAAGTAGCTGATCTTATTATTGATTTTTTTGATAAATAATACAGGGATACACCTACAACAATTGATTGGACTCTCTTTGAGGATTTCCAACCGAGATTATCATCAAATTAATACAACAATCTGGTATCCCCGATCACTTATGAGGAATTCGAAGTAGCCCTCAAGTCCATTGGATCAAAGCAAGCGCCACACCCAGATGGTTATACGGGTAAATTCTACAAAGAACTGCTTGATATAACTGGTTCTGACCTTTGGGCCATGATTGCATAATTTTTTTCCTTCAGATAATCATTTTTAATACCCGTTAAACCATACCCACATCACTCTCATACCCAAAAATCCAAATCCCACATCTCTGACACATTTCCGACCAATCGACCTTTGTAACGTGGCTTATAAAATGATTGCCAAAATCTTGTTGAATAGATTAAGGCCTATCCTTCAATTCATTATAAGCCCGTTCCAAAGCGCTTTTGTCCCAAACCTTGCAATTCATGATAACATTTCCATTGCCGCCGAACTTTTTCACCACATAAGAACCTCTGCACCAACAAAATACCCAAATGTAGCCCTGAAATTAGACATCAAGAAAGCATATGATAGTTTGGATTGGGGGTTTATCCAAGCTACTTTCTCTAAAATGGGCTTCCCATCTAGATTTGTCGATCTCATCATGACCTGCATCACCACCATCACTTATGCTATCAACATCAATGGCACGTCGTAAGGGAATATCAAACCAACGAGAGGGCTACGACAAGGCGACCCACTTTTGCCTTATATTTTTATTATTTGTGCTCAGATTCTCTCGACAAACCTAGCTAAAATGGAGATGAAAGGCAAATTGCAAGGCTTAAGAATTTCCAAGAAAGGCCCACCAATCCTTCATTTGATGTATGCAGATGACTTGCTCATTACCTGTATGGCCAAGCCGGACACTTGCCATGTGCTACAACAAGTTCTACACTCCTATTCAACCTCTGCGGGTCAAGCTATAAACAAAGAAAAATCAAGTCTGATTCACCATCCAAAACTCTGGCCTACGAAAGCTCAAGAATTGGAGGAAAATTTTCTTATCTCTTCGACTTCAGAACCTCTTAAATATTTGGGAGTCAATGTTAAAAATGGAAGGTACTCTGCCCATATTCATGTGGATATACTAGAACGACTGCAAAGAAAAGCCTAGGGATGGATCAAAAAATGTGTGAACCAAGCCGACAGGTTGGTATTGATTAACACTTCTCTCATACCAACTGCTAACCATATCATGCAGACTCAGATGCTCCCAGATCACGTTCACAAAAAGATGAACAGAATCACTAGGAATATTTTTTTGGGAGTAGGCATCAGAATGAGTAAACAACACAATCAAGCATTATTACTCAAAATAGCTTGGAAACTGTAATCGAACCAACAAGCAATTTGGAACCAGATGTGTGAAGATAAATACCTCCACAACACTCTATTTCTAGATCACCTGAGCATCAGCCCAACACCTCCGAGTGCAAGTCCATATTGGAAAAGCTTAACTAACTTGGTTTCTGTTTTGCAAGATAATTGTTTAAAAATCATTAGCCATGGTCAATCAACAAACATCCGTAGTAACTGGATACCAAACCAAGTCTCTCCAATAGTAACAACCCTACCACAAGATACTCCAGTTTCTTTTCTCATCAACTCAGATTCAAACTCATGGAATCACCGAATTATTTTCCATTCCTTCGATCAAAACACATCCCAAAAAATCATCAATATACACCTACCATGATAACCCATTCATGATAGGTATATATGGCCATACTCAAAAATAGGAGAGTACACTGCAAAAACTGGATACACCATCATCTCCAAACCCCAAGCATCACCATCAAACCACCAAACACCATCTCCTTCAATCACATCACCCAACCTTGTGGACTACAAATCCATCTGGGATTTACAATGTCCACCAAAAATCAGACTTTTCATGTGGAAAGTTGCCTTATAAGGATTACCAATCTTCAACAAACTACATCACATCAACCTCACCCCGACCAACCTATGTCCAGTGTGCACTTCATCGAGAAACTGAACAACATATTCTTTTCGAATGTGGCCAAGCAACCGAGCTATGGAATCTGATCATCACCCATTTACCAAGTGTGAGTGGGGAAAAACGATTTGCTGGTTTTTACGGAATTGAAGAGTCGACCGTGTGGAAACTCCTTGAACCGAGCTAAATGTTGAACCTCACACAGATGCACTGCAAGAAGGGAGTGCTTTAAGTTCGAGAGATCAATCTGTAAGACCCCAACCTAAACCAAGAACAATGGACGTTCCAGAGTCAATTCAGTCACAAGAGAGGATGGGTTGATCTGTAGGAGGGAAGCTGAGAAATGCGTGAGATCAATGGTGATCTGAGATTGTAGGTGTGTTGTGAATTCAACGTGAAAATGCTCTGAATGATTGAATTTTTCTCAATTGAGAGTAATTTCTGTGAGTTCGTGTAGACGAAAGATTGTCTGTATGAACTTTGATGAGAAATTGCTCGTTTTGGCGAATGTTGTTCGATTGTTCGAAAAACCTCTGTCTTTTCAATCAGGATTCAGGGACATTTTATAATGCCGGAGTTGAAAAAACCATGATCCCATGAAGTGTGACAGTTGCTGGAATCAAAGAATGGGAAATGGGGAAAACATGTTAAAACCAACTACCCATCATGCGAAGACTTGGTTAACTTTCCACCCACTACTTTGCTGACTCTTCGAGCTGATTGCACGACTTGCTCACATTCTCATTGTGGGTGAACACACGTGCCGTAGACCGCCAGACCAAAATCTTAGTTAGTATCCCCCCATGTGACACGATTGAAATCTCGTGATTGTGGAGTCAGTTGCTGACTTTATGGGACGATGAGTCCATGTATTGATGAGTTGAACATGATTAGCAAATGTTTCGAAACTCATAAATTTAATGTGTCTGCTGAAACGAGGTATCATCATAACCTAAGACGAGCAAAACTGTGTCGCTAAATTATTGAATATTGATAGTTGAACCAATATTCTTTGATTTGAGCAAATATTGCTAGTCTGAGCGAATATTGCTAATTGAGTAAATATTGCCGGTTCGAGTGAATATTCTAGTTCAAGCAAATATTGCTAGTTTGAACAAATATTGTTCTTTTGATGAATTGTTGGTAGCTGGACCAAATAAAATGTTAATTTAAGTTACTGACTGCTGAGTCGAGCACAATAAATATGAATATCAATCATGGAATCAACATAAAATTATCAGAGTGTTCGAATCTGCACAGAATCACGTTTCTGCAGAGCTCTGGATTCAAAACCTTAATTTTACCGAAATGATAATTTATTGCAAATCAACACGGGACCGGATACATGGGATAACGGGTTCACCATATAATGCCCAAATGCTCGAATGAGCAAAAATACCAAAGTCTCTTGAGGACCAGTTGGTGAAAGAATTATTAAATGTTGATTTAATCATTTACTGAAATAATGCTCGTGTGAGAAACAAATCATAAAACCTGATGTAGAAAATATGAGGGGCCGACCAAGAGGTCATGAGACCGACTCTTGATGGTCGTGGGACCAGTAGATGGTCGTCTGAGCGAACTTCCAATTGTTTGGAAAGAGTTCGAACCTAATATGAGCAACTGAGCAAATTAGGTTAAAATCATTAAAACATGCGGGACCAGCTGTTTGCAAGCCTCAGGGTCACCCTTGGTCTGTCAAGGGGATGTGCCCGTGTCACCATAGTGTCCGTGCTTCAGTCCTGAGAATTTTGATATTTTCTGATGCACGTTTGAGCAACATTTGGAGAAAATATAAAAAATCCATGGTTTTGCTGAAACTGGGAAAAATACATGAGATGATGAAAATAATAAATAAACAAGGAATCACAAGGTGTGGGACCGGCCATGGCTAGGGCATGGCCGGCCGGCTGACACGCGGTCCCACATGCTTTTCCCAGTTTTATGTGATTTTATGTATTTTTCTCTGATTTAAGGGAAATTCCATGAAACTGGAGAGTTTGGCGAAATTAGGGAACTTCCATGAGATGAGAGACATAAATTAAAATATAAAATAGGGAATGGGAGTGTGGGACCGGCAATGGCCGTGGCATGGCCGGCCAGCCAATAGGCGCGGGTCCCAAGGCACCCTTCCCAATTTTATGTAATTTTGATGATTTTAGATAGTTTTCATAAAATCAAAGGGATTTGTTGAAAACCAAGATATTTTGTTGAAATCAGGGAGTTTACATGAAATCAGGAAACAAAACACCAAATAATAATAAAATAATGGGCGTGTGGGACCGGCTAGGGCATGGCCGGCCGGCTAGAGACCGGTCCCACAAGTTTTTCCTAATTTTTAAATATTTTCCATGATTTTAGAGAAAATACATGAAATTAGGTAATTTTAGGGAAAATTCATAAAATCAAGGAATTTTCATAATTTGAGAGTAATAATAAAATAATGGAGACGTGAGGTGTGGGACCGGCCACGACCAAGGCATGGCCGGCTGTTGCTCGGTCCCGCGACACCTGTCCCTAATTTTATTATTTTTTGATAAAATCATGTGATTTAGATCAAAATACATGAAATTAGGTAATTTTCATGATTTTAGGGAAAATGCATAAAATCAAGGAATTTTCATAATTTGAAAGAAATAATAAAATAATGGAGACGTGAGGTGTGGGACCGGCCACGGCCAAGGCATGGCCGGCTGGTGCTCGGTCCCGCGACACCTTTCCCTAATTTTATTATTTTTTGATAAAATCATGTGATTTAGATAAAAGTACATGAAATAAAGGAAATTTGCTCGAACAAGAGGATTTTCATGAGATCGTGAAAATAGTAAAAATATGGTAAAATATAAAATTGGGCGCGGGGCTAGTCACGGCATGACTGGCCGGCTGGTGAGCCTAGTCCTCTGGCGCTTTTGTTTAATATTTTATTATTATTATTTTCCCTTCCTATTTTGCATAGGTTCCTCGTTCGTTCACATTTTTGAAATGCTCGTGCGTGCATTCAAAATGCTGGTCTGTGCATTATCTGCTAATTACACTTGCACCATTTTTTTCAGGGATTATTCGATGCTCAGATGCCTGTTTCGTTGAATATTTATTACTAACCTGTGGAATTCTGCTGGGAAGAACCACAGATTGAAGTAACGAAATATAACGAGGACTCGTAGAATATTGCTGAATATTCAAGCGATTAATTGACGACTCATAGAATATTGCTGGATATTCAGACGATGGCTCGTAGAATATTGTTGGATATTCAGAAGATTTAAGATAATTAATTGCTGGCTCTGTACTAGAAGGGCTTCATGTCTAGGAGCATTAATTCTCTGAGGGTTGAGCAATATGAACTTGCTGGAGTGTCATATTCCTCTTGCAAAGTCGGGGATAATATGGTTACATCCCGAAGACGTTGTCGCTCTATACTAGCAGACATGCTGTCTAGGAGCCGCCCAATCTTTCGATTCTATACAGTATGAAATGTGCCGTGGCCTCAGCTGAGAGACTGCACATCTTCATCTTCTCTGAGAGACTTTCTCCATCAGAGGTGGCATGAGCTTTCATGCACAGAGACATGAGTCTCGATACTCATCTGATTGCCGGATCCGGAGTAATTACTGAAATTGTTCAGTATTCATGAGATGTGTCGTGGCCTCAGCTGAGAGACTACACATCTACACGTACTCTAAGAGACAGCCTTCTCAGTCAGAGATTTATGACATGAGCTTTCATGCTTTAATGAGAGACGTGAGTCTCAATATTCATCCGGTTGCGGAATCTGGAGTATAGTTTTACAATGCTACCCTTTGTCGAAAATCCACCATCTTTATTAAGTCCCCTTCTTAGTGAGGAACAATCATGTTCCTCAGTCAGCATTTAATGGTGATTTTCCAGGTATAAATAAAAATAAGTAATTGAACTTAGTCATAAGATAAGATATTACCGGATTTCGACTGAATGAGCAAACCATGGTTTGAGCGGAAACCTCTGTGGCATAATAGAGTCATCCAGTGAACATAAAACCGTGTAGAACCGCTGGTTCGATGGTGGAACCTTGGTTGGTTTAGGATTCACGGGTCGGGCCCAAAAGGGAAATCCTTATGGAATTAGGTTTTGGAAATAAAATTAGGTATAAAAGGGATTAATTCTCTTTTTTTTTTATTCTCTTCCCACGACCACCATCCTCTTCATCACTCACTCACGTCCGAGCTTGACAGGAGCAGGAAGGATTTTGCCGGAGCGTCACCGTCCGTCCGACCGGAGCTAGCACCGTCCGGCCAACTTCCGGCCGGCGCCGACCAGGTGCGTCCAATTTTTTTTTTTTAGATGTTTGATGATTCCATGAGTGTTTCATGCTTTCACCATATCAAAATCCTATACATGTGTATATGTTGATGTGGGTTTTGTAGAAAACCCTTGTTTTATCAAACGTATGTTCGTTCGATCGTTAGTTTTGAAAACTAATAAAAATCCCTGATTTATGAGAGATTTTTTTTATATATGTGGACTTAGGTCCAGTGATAAAACTTAGTGTATGAGCTTTCATGTGAACCAAGATTTTACCTTAATAGATGTGAGCTTTCATAAAACCGAAATAAACTCCGTTTTAAAGGATAATGTTTATTCGAGGAAAATATACATATATATTTTTATGTATGTAAACTTATGTCCAGTGATAAAACTTTATTTATGAGCTTTCATGAGAGTTAGTATTTTATCACAATAGGTGTGAGCTTTCACAAAACTAGCATAAACCTTCGTTTTTAATAAAACACTAATACGAAGGAAAATAGATTTTTTTTTACATGTAGCCGTGACATATTTTATGTGAAACATGATGACGTATTTTATTCACATGGATTTGTTCTTATTAGATAAATTCTGAAAATTTCTATGAACAAATTGCATTAATTATTGTTTTGTAAAGTCAAGACATGGGTTTTGAGTAACCTTCAAACTATACAACTTATTTGTGATGAAGTCATGTCTTATTGTAAATATCATAGTTCAGTTGTGTGAATGTTCACATTATGAAAATTATGTACATGATTTTATGAGAAAATCATTTTCCATGAACTAATGAAGTGTTATTTGTTATTGCATGTTTCAAGGAACGAATTGATTTCGTGTGTTAACTCTTGTATTGCAACCACTATTGTTAGTGAAATTGAAAGAGGTAAGAGTTCAAGATTTACCGTTTGTAAACACCGGCGTTTTAATTTGCATGATTTCATCATCTTATTGAATTCGCGGATGACTGAAACATTGTGTGGATTTCACAGCAGCTTTGCGTGGATGTCTGATTCTCCAGCCAATGACGCTTCCAGAGATGAAAGGTGTGCAGATGATGATATCTCCATAGAGGAAACATGCACGGATGAGACTTCCGTTGGTGAGGAAGACGAAACACCTGGAGTCAAGAATGTCCCAAACATAGATGATGCTTTCTTTGAGGTTCAGGAGCCCGAAAATCGTCTCAAGTCCCCGGTATATCGCCTTCTGATCAATCCCAGGACGGTCACTCAAAAGAAATTGGTGACTCCTCGTGCTGCTATTCGGTTCTGTATTGAACGAGGATTATTCTAGGCTTCAATGATTGAATTCAAGATTTCTCGACGCCCTTTAGAGAAGTTCTCGGGATAGTCTAGACACATGCTGGGATTTCCTCGTGTTGGAGCTATGATGGATAGAACACAAATTACCAGGGCCGTTCAAACATCTGGAGATTTGTATATCTTTCATGACACACGAGGTATTGTAGCTCTTCTTGCTCGCTGGTGCATCCAAATTCATACGTTTATATGCAGCTGGGGAGAGTTCACTATTACCTTGGAAGATGTAGTTGCTTTGTTGCATCTTCCAATTACAGGTAACTTTCCTGAAGAACTTTGGACGGCGGAAGAGAAAGTAGTTTCCAAAACTTTAATAGCTGAGATGGAGAGAATCAATAAGGTTTTTGGTAACGGTTGTTACGCTCATTGGTTGACACATTGGTGGCCACGAGACGCCCCTCTTGATGAACTCGACGGTATGTTGTCTATTGCTGCTTTCTTGTGCTTATGGATGTCCAGAGATGTGTTTGAAGATGCTGGTACCTTGTTGAAGCCGTTTGTAATTCCTTTAGCTATTAAATTGTCTCAAGGTGAACAACTTCCGCTCGATATCTTATTCTTGGGTTCTTTATATTCTAACCTGGACTCTTTAGTCGTAGACTCCAGTGTTTCGAACGGCTTCATGAAGATTGAATGTTACGCCAATACGATGTTCCTCCAAGCTCTGATGTGGGAGCGTTTCGGAAACTATGCACCCATTCCCCGTAGTGTCTTACAAAGTCTGAACTCTGCTAATGCTCGACGTATCTTCCATGAGAAAGACAACGCTAGGATTATGCGCTGGTCTACGAAGCAAATTCAGTCAAATACACGCTTCATCGACGTATTAAATGACGAGTCTGAGTTCAACTTCCGTCCTTGGGTGGTGGTTCCTCCTCACGTTTCTCAATTGAAGATTTTCAATGCTAGAGAAAGTAAGTATTTGAAATCCGGTGATGATTTGAGTGATGGCGAAAGATCTTTCATGCTGAGTTGTACTCCTGGTCACATAATATCAGCAGCGTATGGAGATTTTTCGGTGGAGGAGTATAATATTGACAGAACCGCCCGTCAGATGGGTATGGACCAATGTGTTCCAACCTTCAGAAGGAGAAGACCATCAGTGGAACAACTTAAGACTTGTTTAGATCACACACATGATGAAGGGAGCTCCTATTGGTTCCCTTGTATTGATCGAACCACGTACGTGACTCCAGGTTACATGGAGTTTTGGGATCAGCAGCTTGAGCGTCTTAATGATTATGTGACGGCCTCCCAACCTTTAGTGAAGGATCCCCTTCTTCTGAGATGAGTGCCTCTCGTTCCAGACTAAGGAATATTTCTGGTGGTGACAAACGAAAGACATCTCCAGGAGGTTCACCGGTATGTATTCTTTTGCATATTCCTCATACAACTCGTATAATCGTATTTAATTACTACCTCAATTTCTTTTGCAGGAGGGTCGTGCTGTGAGACCTCGAATTGAAGTGAATTTCTCAGAGGCGGAGACAATTGCCCACGGTGGAGAAGGCAGGAGCAAGAATTGCAAGTTGTTTCCCAACACCATAAAGTCCCTAGTCGCCTTTTTGGTGAGTTGTTGATATTTTTCCGCTGTGACTTCTTCCATCCGCATTATCAGGATCTCAAAACTAATATTTTTTATTTGGTTACAAGACTTTGATCCGTCTAGTATTGACGGTCTTCGATTCTCTGTTGTTGAGCAGACGACTTCTGATTTGAGTGTTGAAGAAGAAGTCGCCATGAGTAATTTCCTTTACCATCGGACATAAAAGTTTCATGTGAAGATGCTAATTACTTGATAATATGTCTAGGAGGATGTCATCATGGAGGCGAAAGTTCTGATGTTCTTCTTTCCTCTGAGAATATAGATGAAGGCGCTTCCAAAAATTCGGAGCCAAATAGAAGTAATGAACCCCTTGTCGTTAATACGGACGATCATAATTCCTCGAGTACTTCGGAGACCTCCAAAGTAAGTATATACCCTAACCCTCTTCATATAAGTATGAAAGTTCTGATTTGTGAATGAATGAATGAGAATCTATGTGTATATATGAAAAAACCTGGTCGAACTTCGTCGTCAGAAAATTCAGAACCCAGTTTTGTTTTATCAAAAACGCCGTAAAGTCTTCATCTGGAGTCGGATTTTCAATATCTACATATGTATCCTCAATCCCAGGAAATTTCCAAGCTTTCCTAAAGAAGCCTTTTAAGTTTTGAGCACGTTTAGGGCCTGAAAAAGACGAAATAGTAAACCTCCAGGAGACTTTCAGATCTTTTTTCAGATTGCATGTTGCCCGATGTTTTAACAACAACTCCTAGCTCGTTCGCCCAATTGCCATGAAATTTGGACATGTTGTAGAGGACTTCCATATGAAGAGAATGGTGTATGACTCAACTATAGACTACATACCAATTGCTCCCAGTTCGTCATTGAACACAGGGCAGTGTAAAATTTCTTCAGCTGAGTTTCTTTGAAAACGTGTTTCATGACTTTGATGCTACTTGTACACGTCTTAGATGCATGATAAGGAACTTAGATGATGTTAGTTCACTTAATTTCTTAATTTTATAATCGTATTGGATTTCCATCCTTGAATCATTCTAATCCCATGTAATCTTCGCATTAGGTGCTGAATAACGAAGTTGGGAATTATGAATCCAGTAATGATGGTTTGGGCAATCCAGGAGTTGTCGATGACAAGACTTCTATATCTGTGCATCAAGATGATGAATCGCTGGTCGTTGATATCGTGGAGGTAGAAGAAACTCTAATTGTGCATCAGACGGTGGAACCCGAACCCGAAATAGCGGAAGCTACTCCTTCTGAAATTGTCTCTATGATCACCGATGTTGCTCCAGTAGTTGAGAACCAGATGATAGTGCATGAGTATCCAACTGCAGGGATTTCCTTTGATCCTCAATTTGGTGAGTTACTCCCGTATCACCAGCTTGTTGGAGGATTTAGCTTTCCTATCGGATATGCTGCTATGTACAAGGAACTGTGGGAAATGTATGGACACATTGTTGTCACTCGGGATCCAGAATGCAGTTATTTTCTGACGAAACAAGTGGAGGATATCTTGCGTGTCATAGATGATATCTGGATTACTGCCAGAAATGTTGTTACTCAAGATGTACTCTTTGATTGGGAATACAACTTGAAGAATGCTGAAGATCTTGGCTTCAATCTGAAGTGGCTCCGTCAAAGACTTGAAGTTATCAGGAAAGCATTAAAGGGCGATGTTCTCTTCCCTACCAGTGATGTCGTGTTGAAGAAGATGAATGAAGTTGCTGATCTAACCAGGAAGCTGGAGGTGGAAAAGGCGGCTCTGAAAGTCTAGGAGGAGGCAGAGGAGCAGAAATCTTTCTTCGATGGTTTTCTTTAGTTTCCTTCCCATAATCCCATGAATTTCTGAACTTCTGGGAGATGTGAGGATTTCATTTGGGTTTTGATATTAGCTGTTTTGGATTGCTAGATGGTTAAGGATTTTCTTTTGGATTTGATTGAGATTTTCCTTTAAGTAAAGTGAACTGAATTTTTGATAAATTGTTGAATTCAAATACTGATTGCAAGTATTGCAAATGTTTTGGAGGAATTGAAATATAATGAAAGAAAATCCTAAATGCCAAATCCAGACATCATGAGTGCTCAAACGTTCAGTACCTCAAATACCCAATAATTTCAGACAAACGCCTTAAGCCAATTCTCGTGAATTACTGGCAGGGTTATGCCATCCGTGTTGACCAATTTGTAGTATCCTCTAGTTATGGACTTAGCAACCATAAATGGTCCTTCCCAATTGGAGCTCCTTGCGGAGTGGAGATCTCGTTTAGCCGCCTTGAGAACCAAATTCCCTTCCTCGAATTTGTTCGGCTTAGTAGTTCGCGCCTTGAATATCTTTTGCTGATTCCATGGTTGTGGAACGTATGGGCACTCATGTAGAGGAGAATACCCAGCATACTGTCTGTCGTGCTTAGCCAGGTCTTCAGCAATAAACCTCTTGATAAAATGACCGACTTGGAGAAGCTCTGAACCCAACCATTGGGTATAATATTGGCGGGGTGAAGTTGTCCATTCATAACTTTTGGTAATTGCTAAATCGTTTATAGGGAGAAGTCCTTGAATCAAAGCATCATATTTAAACATTGGTAATATTGGAGCACGAAAAAGAATAAGACTTGCCTGAGCTCGAAACCTTTTGACAAAGGTATGTGGATTTTCCCCGGGTTCTTGCGTAAGTCCCATCAAGGTTTTTACTTCCTCCAGATGCTCGAATGGTGGGGTGTCCTCTGTTTCCTCTTCCAACTTGGAGTCTTTGTCGACGACAGAGCGTGTTGAAAGCTTTGAAATTACCCTTCCAGAATCCAAGTTCTTCCAAGGATCATGTCATATCCAGGATCTTCTCGAATTATGTAAAACTTGGTCTCAGTGCAGACCAAATTCTATGTGACTTTGAGAATGATGAAGCCGTATGCATCTCTGGAGATTCCTTCGTGGTCCCTGATTGCTATGGGAGCATGAGTAGCATCTTGTCGAGTAATGCCAGCAGCTCTGAGAGTTTTCAAATGGATGATGTTGATGGTGGTGCCGACATCAACGAATGTTATTTTGAACTCATTTCCTTTAATATGCACGGTGGTGAGCAGTCCCCAGTCATACATTTCTTTGTCGGTGGCTGATGGTTCAGGAGGTACTTCTGGAATCAGTAGGCGTTTCCCAGACACTATGTGGTTCAAAGCTGTGAACATGTTTCCTCTTTGTGCTTTTGATAGATAGAGCGATTCACAAACATGCTCTATCAATGACTGAACTGCTTCCTTGACTGGTGCTTCAGAAATAGAGAAAGTCCTGACAGGAAGAGGATCTCTGTGTACTCCTTCGGATCCAAGGTTAAGTTCTCCTGACTCAACCTTTTCTATGAATATGTGTTTCAAAACTTTGCAGCTACTTGTGGGGTGGTTGACGAACCTGTGGAATCGGCAGTAACGAGGATTTTCCATGTCTTCCTCAGTTGGGTCTCTCCTGACATATGGCAATTTGATTGCACCATCTTGGATCCAGGCGTCTAATAGTTGGAGCACTTCTCCAATGGGGAGAGGAAAATCAGGTGCATCATCAGGAGTATTTGTGCGTTGGCCAGGAGCCCGTGTCTCTGATTTTTCCTTCTTTTGCGTCTTTGGAGGAGCTGCAGTATGCTTGTTCGGGGATTCATCCTTGCGCTTGCTCCCTTCTGCAACAGCGTTTGTAGAGGACTGCAGGTTGTACTGCTTTCTCGAGTGTCACGTGATTCCTCATTCTTTGTGGACTTTGCTCTTTCTAACAAAGCAGGTGCAGTGGTTGCTGATCTCTTCGCGGCTTCGTGAAGTTCTGAGAAACTCTGGAATAGAAGATTCTCCAGTAGAGCTCTGTAGACCGGGAGCATGCCGTTGATACAAAAATCTGCCAGCTGCTGCTCTGTGACATTTGGTTCATGACAGTCCAGGGCATGGACTCTGAATCTTTTCACGTAATCATTGGGATTCTCACTGACCCTCTGGAACATTCTTCCAAGATCAGAGAGAGTGACTTGCTCTGAAAAGAAAAAGTACTTTCTGTAGAAGGCGTTGATCATTTCTCCCCAATTATTTATAGTCCCCGGTGCGATGTTTTTGTACCAGGTGTATGCTCTTCCTTTCAAGGATTTTGAAAACTCCTTGAGGCGAGCAACATGGTTATGTTCATGCTCTCCCAAGGTTTCGAGGAAACAAGAGACATGTTCTCGAGCATTGCCAGTTCCGTCATACAGAGTGAAAGTTGGAGAAATGTAACCTTTTGGAAGGGGAATCCTCTGCGTAGCTGCAGGATAAGAAGGTTGGTGACGATGGACATGTGATGTATTGTATTTTATATGGTTCTCCAGAAGGCGCTCCACGTCTTCCCGAGTAATGAAATTTGATGGTTCCTTTGCTGACGAATCTGCAGCTTTGCCAGTTTCATCATCATCCACTGTATGGATTGGGATTACTTCAGGATCAGCAACCTCTGAGGATTTCTCCTTCTCTTTTCCCTTTTCTTGAGTCTTCTCTGTCATCTTATCAGTAAGAGTTTTGAGATAATTACACAGCTCCTTCTGTGTAGCAGCCATGTCAGTCTGATTCTTTGCGAGAGTCTCCTGCACTTTGATAAGATCAGCAGTGGTAGGTGGTGGATTTCCTCTGACTTCTTCAGGGTGTCGCCGAACAGGGGATGACATTCAGCGTGAGGAGGAGTAATGTCACCACCGTCAGTGTTGGAGGCTGGAATCGTTTACGGGATATTCTAATTGTCATTGTTGTTGTTGCTAGTACTAGCGTCGTTTGTGTTAGAACCTGTGACTAACCTAGACCTAAGACCATCCATCTTGTGAAATCGTGAGATTGCAACTGAGAGATTAACCTCCCACTGTGGTCGCCAATCTGTGAGTGGGGAAAAATGATTTGCTGGTTTTTACGAAATTGAAGAGTCGACCGTGTGGAGACTCCTTGAACCGAGCGAAATGTTGAACCTCACACAGATGCACTGCAAGAAGGGAGTGATTTAAGTTCGAGAGATCAATCTGTAAGACCCCGACCTAAACCAAGAACAATGTCCGTTCCAGAGTCAATTCGGTCACAAGAGAGGATGGTTGATCTGTAGGAGGGAAGCTGAGAAATGCGTGAGATCAATGGTGATCTGAGATTGTAGGTGTGTTGTGAATTCAGCGTGAAAATGCTCTGAATGATTGAATTTTTCTCAATTGAGAGTAATTTCTGTGAGTTCGTGTAGACGAAAGATTGTCTGTATGAACTTTGATGAGAAATTGCTCGTTTTGGCGAATGTTGTTCGATTATTCGAAAAACCTCTGTCTTTTCAATCAGGATTCAGGGACATTTTATAATGCCGGAGTTGAAAACACCATGATCCCATGAAGTGTGACAGTTGCTGGAATCAGAGAATGGGAAATGGGAAAATCATGTTAAAACCAATTAACCATCGTGCGGTGACTTGGTTAACTTTCCACCCACTACTTTACTGACTCTTCCAACTGATTGCACGACTTGCTCACATTCTCATCGTGGGTGAACATACGTGTCGTAGACCGCCAGACCAAAACCCTAATTAGTATCCTCCTATGTGACACGATTGAAATCTCGTGATTATGGAGTCAGTTGCTGACTTTATGGGACGATGAGTCCATGTATTGCTGAGTTGAACATGATTAGCAAATGTTTCGAAACTCATGAATTTAATGTGTCTGCTGAGACGAGGTATCATCATAACCTAAGAAGAGCAAAACTGTGTTGCTAAATTGTTGAATATTGATAGTTGAATCAATATTCTTTGATTTGAGCAAATATTGCTAGTCTGAGCGAATATTGCTAATTGAGTAAATATTGCCGGTTCGAGCGAATATTGCTAGTTTGAGCAAATATTGCTAGTTTGAACAAATATTGCTAGTTTGAACAAATATTGTTCTTTTGATGAATTGTTGGTAGCTAGACCAAATAAAATGTTAATTTAAGGTATTGACTGCTGAGTCGAGCACAATAAATATGAATATCAATCATGAAATCAACATAAAATTATCAGAGTGTTCGAATCTGCACAGAATCACGTTTCTGCAGAGCTCTGGATTCAAAACCCTAATTTTACCGAAATGATGATTTATTGCAAATCAACACGGGACCGGCTACATGGGATGACGGGGTCACCATATAACGCCCAAATGCTCGAATGAGCAAAAATACCAAAGTCTCTTGACGACCAGTTGGTGAAAGAATGATTAAATGTTGATTTAATCATTTACTGAAATAATGCTCGTGTGAGCAACAAATCATAAAACCCGATGTAGAAAATATGAGGGGTCGACCAAGAGGTCATGAGACCGGCTCTTGATGGTCGTGGGACCAGTAGATGGTCGTTTGAGCGAACTTCCAATTGTTTGGAAAGAGTTCGAACCTAATATGAGCAACTGAGCAAATTAGGTTAAAATCATTAAAATATGCGGGACCAGCTGTTTGCAAGCCTCAGGGTCACCCTTGGTCGGTCAAGGGGATGTGCCCGTGTCACCATAGTGTTCGTGCTTCAGTCCTGAGAATTTTGATATTTTCTGATGCACGTTTGAGCAACATTTGGAGAAAATATGGCTAGGGCATGGACGGCCGGCTGACACGCGGTCCTACATGTTTTTTCCAGTTTTATGTGATTTTATGTATTTTTCTCTGATTTAAGGGAAATTCCATGAAACTGGAGAGTTTGGCGAAATTAGGGAACTTCCATGAGATGAGAGAAATAAATTAAAATATAAAATAGGGAATGGGAGTGTGGGACCGGCAATGTTCGTGGCATGGCCGGCAAGCCAATGGGGTCCCAAGGCACCCTTCCCAATTTTATGTAATTTTTATGATTTTAGATAATTTTCATAAAATCAAAGGGATTTGTTGAAAACCAAGATATTTTGTTGAAATCAGGGAGTTTACATGAAATCAGGAAACAAAACACCAAATAATAATAAAATAATGGGCGTGTGGGACCGGCTAGGGCATGGCCGGCCGTCTAGAGCCTGGTCCCACAAGTTTTTCCTAATTTTTAAATATTTTCCATGATTTTAGAGAAAATACATGAAATTAGGTAATTTTAGGGAAAATTCATAAAATCAAGGAATTTTCATAATTTGAGAGAAATAATAAAATAATGGAGACGTCAGGTGTGGGACCGGCCACGACCAAAGCATGGCCGGATGGTGCTCGGTCCCGCGACACCTTTCCCTAATTTTATTATTTTTTGATAAAATCATGTGATTTAGATAAAAGTACATGAAATAAAGGAAATTTGCTCGAACGAGAGGATTTTCATGAGATCGTGAAAATAGTAAAAATATGGTAAAATATAAAATTGGGCGCGGGACTAGTCATGGCATGACTGGCCGGCTGGTGAGCCTAGTCCCCTGGCGCTTTTGTTTAATATTTTATTATTATTATTTTCCCTTCCTATTTTGCATAGGTTCCTCGTTCATTCACATTTTTGAAATGCTCGTTCGTGCATTCAAAATGCCGGTCTGTGCATTATCTGCTAATTACACTTGCACCAGTTTTGTCAGGGCTTATTCGATGCTCAGATGCCTGTTTCGTTGAATATTTATTACTAACCTGTGGAATTCTGCTGGGAAGAACCACAGATTGAAGTAACGAAATATAACGAGGAATCGTAGAATATTGCTGAATATTCAGGCGATTAATTGACGACTCATAGAATATTGCTGGATATTCAGACGATGGCTCGTAGAATATTGTTGGATATTCAGAAGATTTAAGATAATTAATTGCTGGCTCTGTACTAGAAGGGCTTCCTGTCTAGGAGCATTAGTTATCTGAGGGTTGAGCAATATGAACTTGCTGGAGTGTCATATTCCTCTTGCAAAGTCGGGGAAAATATGGTTACATCCCGAAGACGTTGTCGCTCTATACTAGCAGACATGCTGTCTAGGAGCCGCCCAATCTTTCGATTCTATACAGTATGAGATGTGCCGTGGCCTCAGCTGAGAGACTGCACATCTTCATCTTCTCTGAGAGACTTTTTCCATCAGAGGTGGCATGAGCTTTCATGCACAGAGACATGAGTCTCGATACTCATATGATTGTCGGATCCGGAGTAATTACTGAAATTTCTCAGTATTCATGAGATGTGTCGTGGCCTTAGCTGAGAGACTACACATTTACACGTACTCTGAGAGACAACCTTCTCAGTCAGAGATTTATGACATGAGCTTTCATGCTTTAATGAGAGACATGAGTCTCAATACTCATCCGGTTGCGGAATCTGGAGTATAGTTTTACAATGCTACCCTTTGTTGAAAATCCACCATCTACATTAAGTCCCCTGCTTAGTGAGGAACAATCATGTTCCTCAGTCAACATTTAATGGTAATTTTCCAGGTATAAATAAAAATAAGTAATTGAACTTAGTCATAAGATAAGATATTACCGGATTTCGACTGAATGAGCAAACCATGGTTTGAGCGGAAACCTCTGTGGCATAATAGAGAGTCATCCAGTGAACATAAAACCGTGTAGAAGCGCTGTTTAGATGGTGGAACCTTGGTTGGTTTAGGATTCACGGGTCGGGCCCAAAAGGGAAATCCTTATGGAATTAGGTTTTGGAAATAAAATTAGGTATAAAAGGGATTAATTCTCTCTCTTTTTTTTTTATTCTCCTTCCCACGACCACCATCCTCTTCATCACCTTCACGTCCGAGCTTGACAGGAGCAGGAAGGATTTTAGCCGGAGCGTCACCGTCCGTCCGACCGGAGCTAGTACCGTCCGTCCAACTTCCGGCAAGCACATTCAGCAACAACAACAGTGGAAACAACAATACATATCTATTGGCATCCACCTACGACACATTGGATCAAAATAAACTCTGAAGAAGCGACGAGAGGAAATCTGGGACCGGCAAGAGCAAGATGTATCGGGAGAACAAATACAGGCCACATCAAAATGCCATTGGCAACACCTCCGGGTATCACAACAACAATAGTAGCAGAGGCATGGGGACTCCTATTAGCAACAAAAATGGCGAAACAACAGCGGTGGTCTAAGGTATGGTTCGAAATGGACTCATCAGCCTTAGTGCAATTAATGCAAAACATGAACGACGACGCACCATGGTATCTAAAGGGGATAATGCAAGAAATCAGCATGCTAATGGAAACTATCCCCAACGTTAGAATCACACATGCATACAAGGAAGCCAATCAGGCGACGAACAAACTGGCAAACGAAGCGGTAAAGCATCAACAACAACAACCAACTACCAACTACGTCAACTACAAGAATTTGGGATAACATATGCCCGATATTCCTTTCCAATATTGTAATGGACGATAGAAATGGGGTTACATTCACCCGTACTGTAAGAAAACCTATTTAATCATTAATCGAATGCACCTTTAAAAAAAAATTAAATAAATAGATAGATACCAAAACTTAATGTGGGACCAAAACCAACCAAAATAAGGCAAAGAACCGGGCTCGCTAGCTTTAACTATAAGAAAAAGTAGAAATTGACGTTTAGTCCCAAAGTTATTGGGCTTAAGACGTTTTAGTCCACTCATCTGAAGCCTAGTACTTTCTAGTCCAAAAAATCCATGTGTCCAATAGTTTAATCCAAATATGGACGAGTTAGTCCAAATTTCTGTCGATCCAGAAAATAGATTCTTTTCTTATTACCCTCATTAACCTTTCTGTGTTATGATATTCATTTTTCGACATTTAAGATTTTTTTTTTTTTGAAATGGAGAGACAGAGACGGAGCACAAAGGCGATTACAATTAGTATTATTGTTCTTCACCGGAGATTCGTAATACAGGTTAGAGTTTCGATCTTTTCATTTTTTTATTTATTTGATTGATTTCTTTTTTACTTTTTCTTCAAACTTTTCGGTGCAATCTGTTTACAAAGATCTCGGATTTAAGAAAAACTAAGTTTTAATCATCTCAATTTTATTTTAATTTCATTCTTCATCTTAAAATTTCTAAGTTGAACATGTATTTTTGTTGATTTGTAATAATAATTTGGATCTAGATTCTGAATTTTGGTATGATTTAATCAGACACAAGTTGCATCAGGAGCGATTTGATGTCAATTAGTAGATGAGGTTCATCTCGGTGCCTGTGCATAAGGTCAATTTTAATGCTAAAAATGAATATGATGTGATTCAGAACTACAAAGTTCTTCAAGATATTTTACATAAACTTATGATTACTAATGTTGGTCTCGTTTCTTCCCTAAAATTTTTATTGAGCATGAACAATTACTAGGAGATACGACCATAAATAAAAAGTTAAGGAGTGTTTTTCTAAAAAATATTTGTAAGATATAGCGGGCAAGTAGGACTTCTAGTAAAAAGACTCAACCTGATTCAAGCCCTTTGTTCCATTTTCCTTTGTATTATTACAAACAACTAATCTTTGGTATTCATTTTATTGTAAATGAAATAGTTTATTGTAAATGCTTCTGATATAGAAATTCTTTCTTTACTCATGAGCTAAAACTGTTGCATCTTCTGATCTTTGTTTCTTTGATTCTTTCTTTTTTAACTATACATGGGTTTATTTATTTGGTCTTCTAATTAAGCTTGCAGATAAGATCATTTGGGTAAACATGTTTTTTTTTTTGTTTGTTTGTATCTCAAATGAGTATTAATGTAGGAGCAACACTGGCATGTGGAAAGCACAGTGTACAAATTGGTGAACCCTGGAAAAAAAAATGAAGGGATAAGCTTATGTGTGCGTACAAATGAGGGCGTAAGCTTATGACGGTTAAGTTACAGTAGCACTTCCTTTTTCAGTTTTTTTGTGCCTAGGTTTCATTTGGTATTAACAATTTAACATTATTGATAGTTTGATTTTGCTAGAAGGACTGGTTATGGAAGTGGATGGCTAGTGCTCATGTAACTTTCTGGTACTATGGGTAGGTAAGAAAGAAAAATCTATCAAATTTAAGATTTCATGTGGTCAATGTTTCACTTTCTTCTTAAAGTTTCAGGAAATTTCATTTTGATGTTTAACTATTTTAATATCTTGTGCTTGGTAATCTCAATTTTTGGTTACTGAATTGTGTTGATATTAAATTGTTAATGTGTACATAGTTGTACACATGATTCTTGATGTGTACAACTCTGTACACATGATTCTTGATGGGTACACATTAAAGATCAACTTAGTGGGTACACATTACAATTATACAGATGGTACACATGTTGATCAGTATGTGTACATAATTGTACAATTATGTGCACATACGTGTTTTGTTGTTAAAAATGGGGTGTAACAGATGGTACATCTGTTGATCTTTAATGTGCACATAATTATACACCTGTTGATCTTGCTGTGCACATAATTATACACCCATTGATCGTTAATGTATACATATTTTTACACTTGTAGATCGTTTATGTGCACATATTTTTCCTATGTAATCATTGGTTGCATCGTCGTAGTCTTTCTTTTTCTAGCTTATATGGTTTGCTATTTCAATTTTTCCAGATGATTTATCTTTGATACTTCTTGGATGAATTCCTAGAAGTTAGGCGTTGTTGGTATTTCTTATTATGTGTTGACTGTAGAATAAATTAAGTGTGACATGTATTAGTTCTAGAAGCGCGCTGACTTAGAAAACATGCATATTTTGTAGTACTTAATCTGAACATAGTTCTACACGCGTTGATTCTTAATGTGTACAAAATTGTACACCTATTTATTTGTTAATACATACAAAATTATACACCTGTTGATTTGTTAATATGTACATAATTAGTCGTACACATGCTAATCTAACACTAGACTCGCTTTCATTTTCAACTTTTGTTCCATATCTACAACAAATACTTTCTTCATGGATTCCTATTTTAGGTGAATTTTTGGCATCCTTAGACTTTTTTTTATTGAGTTGAATACATGTCATGAGTCACCAATAATTTCAATAGCTCATGATTTCTTTTTGAAAAGTCCATAACCAATAGAAAATCTATTTTAAATGGCCGATGTGCAAGATATATTTATGATCACTCCTATTTTCTAGTTACCGCTTTGTTTTTCTACTTTATTTGTCTTATATTTTCTCTCATCTCTTGGATTGTCGTCATTTCCTATATTTTCTTTCTGTAGATAACGATATCGTCAACAAGAAAACGAGTTGCATCTCTGTGTAGTAAAGTTCATAAGGTAAATTCTTCATTTGCGCTCTCTTTAACCATTATTCCTTTCCTTGTGAAATTTGTGAAGATATTTCTTTGAAAGGTTAAAGACCGGTATAATCTTGTGAACCATGTACATGTGTTGGACTTTTAATAGTTGTGTACAAACCAAAAACGAGGGAAAGCACTAATGTGTACAGGTGTTGGACTTTTTATAGTTGTGTACATACAGTTGTACACCATTGTGTTATCTCAACTATGTTCACCATTGTGCTCTCTCATGATTTTATGGCCTTGGAATTTTACATGTGTGTACACCACTGTACAATTTCAATAATATATATGATCTGTTTTGTGTATATGGATGTTGGATTTTTAGATTTTTTATAGGTGTGTACATACTCAGTAATATATGCATGTCTTGTGGATACAAAAGACAGATTTTTGTAAGCGTCTACATAGTTCTACACCATACCATTATGGTCTCTCATGATTTTATATTTTTTGTTTTGTCGGTATGCACACTAGATTTTTGTAGGTGTATACACCATTGTAGACCATTGTACAATCGCAATAACATATATGACCCGTTTTGTGTGCATGGATGCCGGATTAGTTGGATTTTTTTTATATGTACAGAGTTGTACACCACTGTAGTATATAGTCTGTTTTGTGGATATGGATGTTGGATTTTTGTAGGTGTGTACATAATTGGACAAAATTGTGCTCTCTTAAAAATATATTAAAAAAAACTAATTCTTGATGAAACTGTAAGTTGTTGTTTTTTGATATCATGAGATGATTTTAATAGCATCCATGCTATGTGTTTAGGTACTTTTCGAGAGAGTTTAAGAAAGTGGAAGAACAATACACAGGTTTTGTAGATGGGCGATTTTCTGGATTTTCTGATTTTGGTGCTTACGTGAATAATTTATTTGTATGTGGTGTACAAAATGGTGCACCATATCTTGCCTTTGAATTTTCTAGATTTTTGTAAACGCGTACAGTGTAAATTAAGATTTTAAAAAAATGAGAATTATATAGTCATATGGGTACTCTTTTTGTAGATCTCGAAAAGAGCTTTCCGAATATATAAAGTTTACGAATTTTGGACAAACGATTCAAAAGATAAATTGTTTTTTAATTATTTTTATGTTAATTAAAATTGATGACATCATCATAAGTCACTGTGGACTAAACTGCAAATATTTGGATTAAATTGTAAATGATAAGGGTTATTAGTGTACTTTCCTATATTTTGGACTAATTTGTACCTAGTTGACTCGGGCTGGATTAAGCCGTACTTTTGGACTGACATTTGGACTAAACCGTATTTTTCCCTAAGAAAAAAGTGACCACAATAAGGTCTACGACACATCATGCACACATGACAAAAAAAAAGAAAAAAAAAACGAATAAGCGTCTGAGACACGTGCTCAAAAAACAGGTAAACAATGTATGGGAAGTAGGAATTCCCGATGTTGTATCTGTTTCGAGTTATCCATCTGATAATATATCAAATACCAGATCATTTCAGGCAATGACTCTATGTGATCACGTATCAGTTCCCCTACAATGGGTGACACTTAATAACGTAATTATAGCTAGTGTATTGTGTCTGCTCACACCCATGTAGTGGCATGCACAACCCTGTCTGCGGTTAATTAACTGGGAATACTCTTATTTATTTATTGGAAGTTATTGATGTTGTCGTAGAAGAAAAGTTGCTTTATGAAGCAAAGACAAATAGGTTTTCTCGTTGGTAAAACTATAAAAGCCTAACACTGTTTGTTAACTCACCTTTTTATATTGTATACGGTTAACAAATAACGTCGATTAGAAATAAAATAATAAATAAAATTTGAGGTGGGTTACAAGTAGACGTTGTAGGTTAGAAACTTGGAGAGACATTGAAACTGAAAGCAGACCCAAAATCACCCTACCAGGCAACCTCTATCTCTCTCTTTAATTTCTTCCTCACACAAGTCATAAGTCATTAGAGATAGATAAATATTAACAAGCTTTTGTTTGTGTTAGCCAAGATGTTGGCATCAATCGCTGGTATAGGTCTTTCCAAACTCTATCTCTCTCTCTAACGGAAATACTTCACTTCTCATCCTCCTCCTCCAATATATTCTGTTGTAATTTATCT